>NC_064248.1:57190000-57490000 GCF_003254725.2 Canis lupus dingo | reverse complement strand
ATAGCAATATATTAAAACTAAACTAAACAGAAAGATGGAGGAGTGCCTTGCTGGCTCAGTCAGTGGAACATGCAACTCTTGATCTCGGGGTTGTAAGGTCAAGCCCCATGGTGGGTGTAGAGATTACTTAAAAGTAAAATCTTCAAAAAAGAAAAAGATGAGGTATTCTGTAACCCAAATTTCATCAGTTCTGTAAGGCTTTCTTTTAAACATTGTAACATCTTTGAAATCAAAATGTGTTTTACAAATCCTAGTTTGTAATTGCCATTTCTTTCTTGGAGATTCATAAAATAATGGCATAATCTTTCAATCAATGATGCCTTAGAATAACTGACATTTTTGGAAACTCTTCCAATTTTGTTTTAGTAAGTTGACTTTCATAAACTTAATTACCCTAATATGTCATTACTTATTGCCTAAGTTCAAAAACTATGTCAAGCTTTCGTCTTCTCAATACAAATTTGATCAGGCAGTTATAAATGAGCTCTATTCCCAAGAGATTTAGAATATTGGAGGCTAGTTCATATACAAGTGCTTTCTTTGCTGCTAAGGCAAACCAGAAATAACCTTCAAGGGTTTTGTTTCTACTTTCTACTGTAAGACCTTAAACCCACTGCAAAGTTCCTTATAGCATTCTCATGTGTAGTCAAGAACAGGTACCCACCGCTACCCCCTTACTCCCCTGATATGACAAGGTATCTCCAGAGGCTACAGTGAGCCTCTGGAGATACCTTGACTCCCATATGGCACCTCCATGGTGCCAATGACTGCCTCCCATATGGCACCACCATTTTTCACCAGGCACCTCCATGGTCATAGCTGATAATCCGGAATATACATGGTACTCAGGCAACACTGTAATTTAATTTACTTAATGTAAATTTCACTTCTATGGACTGTTTTTTAAATATTTACTTACTATGTGTTCGGCCCTTTACTAGTCACTGCAGGGACTGTAGTGAAAAATCCACAGACCCACTATAGATAGCTGTGGAGTTGGTGTGCTGCACAGAGAACTCAGACAAGCAGTGAATGGAAGCTAAAAGCCAGCCCATTCTCCACTCATCAAATCATGTCCCCAGTGCAGGGCTGAATCTTTCTTCAGGAAAGGATGTCATTTTTCTTCCCATAAAAGTGCCTTGCACCTGTGGGCCTGCATTACTTATTTTTAATTCTAAATCACATTCCATCACCTTTTTCATTCCTGTGTCCAGAGAATGAGTTCCTACTTCACACAAAGGGAACTGATAGGCTATTCAGTACTAAATATTTAGTCTCAGTCCTCAAGGAGCTTCCAGTCTAAGGAGGGAGATAAATAAGAAAAAGACTGTTGTGGTATGTGCAATATACGTCAGATAGAAGTAAGACCCCAGCAGAGGCTTGAAACAGGAGGAGGACCTATGCTGATCTGAAGTATCAGAGAGGGCTCTGATGCCCAGACCCATCTTTCCACTCCTTCACCTGCTCTAACTCCCACTCATCCTTCAAGTTTTAATTGAATATTCCTGTCCCAGAGAGGCTTTGCTCCATTGCCTTTCCTTGCACCCACATACCACTCTTTGTCTGCCCTTTGTTACATTTGTCTTCCACATACAGTAAACCCCACCATGACTGAATAGGGCCCCCAAATTCAATTTCATTGATTACAAGGTCATATTATTTTGAGATCAATGAAATTACTGGAGTGAGCCTACAGAGTTTGCTGGCTAGAGTTCCAGAGGCCTGGCTGTGTGATTGAAATCCATCCTAGTCTCAGCTAGAGTTTGGAGGGATCTGCTGGTACTTGACTTCTCCAACTTAAATATACTAGAAATGATTCTAGATCCTATGACTAGCTGGGAATTCCAGAATCACAACGCTGATTCCATGAACCTCTCAGTTACCCATTTCATTTGCCTAATCCAGGAAGGTCAGGTTGAGAGACTATTGGGAATACAGAATCCCATTTCCTCCATTTCACCTTCCCTCTCTCCATCCTAATTTAAGAACATTAGCCCATCTCATTTGCAAATGAGAACTGGACAGAGAACAGGATTAATAGCCAGATGTGTTATACTTGATTTTTCATTCTCAGGGAATATATTTTTAACTCACAGTAGTTGCTTAAAAAATATTTGCTGAACTGAACTGATGTTATATCTAATCTGAGACCTATAAGACTTGTAAAAGCTAGTTTGGGGGAAAAAGGGTTAGAGGCAAAAGATTCTATGCAGAAGAAACACATGAAAAAAGCCTAAGAAGAGCAAGAGTGTGGTATGTTGGGCAATGGCAAGTAATTCACATGGCTAGAATATAGCCACATAAGTGGAGAATGGAAAGTGGAAGGGAAAGCAGAAGCTGGGTCTGAATGGTCAAGAAACTTGGACTTTACCTTAAAGGCAATTAGAAAACCACTGATGAAGGTTTGAAAGGAAATTATATGATCAGATTTGCATTTTAGAAAGGTCCACAATGTAAAAAAATTATTGAAGAGAGCATAAAACTTGAAATAGGGAAAGAGTGGGATATTTTCAGGATAGAACCAGGTGCCTACATATTACCTTAGCACGTGTGAAAGGAAACTGCCCTGCCCTCAGCCCACGTGGATAGTCCTCAGTAATTCACCTTTATATTTTGTAAGCCTGCTCTCCCTCTGACACTTGGCTGCAGTGACTGGACCATGGATGGGAACCGAACCCAAAGAAAACCAAGTCATAGGCTGGCAAGTGGTCTATGACATAACTGGCATGAAAAATAGTAATCAAGATAGTGTGGCATTATGATAGACAAATAGATCAATGGAAGAGAATAGAAGGTCCAATATGGATTTGCAAATACATGGTCAATTAATTTTCAGCAAAGGAGAAAAGTCAATTCAATGGAGAAAGGATAATCTTTTCAATAAATGATACTGGAAAACACAAATATCCATATGCAAAAAATTGAAATTTGATCCATACATAAAAATTAACTCAAAACAAATCATAGACCTCATATAAAACCTAAACCAAAAAACTTCTAGGAAAAATTATTTCTGAGCTCTAATTAGGAAAAGATTTTTGATATATGACACAAAAAGCACTATTCATAAGAGAAAAAATGATAAAATGAACTTCATCAAAAATTAAGAATTTTTGCTCTTCACAACACTGTTAAGAAAATGAAGAAACAGCCCACCAACGGGGAGAAATTTTTTTGTAAATTGCATAATTGATAAGGGACTTATATTCATAATATATAAAGAATTCTCAAAACTCAGTAAGTAAATAACCTGATAAAAAATGGACAAAAGAGTTAACAATTACTTCACCAAAAAAGATATACTGATGCCAAAGCAGCAAAGGAAAAATGTTCATTAATCATTAAGGAAATGCAAATTAAAACCAAAAATGAGATATCACTATACTCCTATGAGATGGCTAAAATTAGTAAGACTGACCATGTCAAGGGTTGTTCAGAATGTATAGCAACTAGAATTCCACTGTACTGCTTGTGGAAATGTAAAATAGTACAGCAACCTTGGAAAAAACTTGGTGGTTTCTTTAAGAAATGAAACATATGGGGTGTCTAGGTGGCTCAGTCAGTTAAGCATCTGACTCTTGGTTTCAGCTCAGGTCATGATCTCATGCATCATCAGATAGAGCCCTGCATCGTAGGGCTCCGCGTTGAATGGGGAGTCAGCAGCTTGAGGATTCTCTCCCTTTCTCCCTCCCCCTACTTGTGCTCTCTCTCTTTCTCTCAAACAAATAAATAAATATTTAAAAAGAAAAAGGAAATGAAACATACATACCATCTAGTGAGTATGATTCATCCTTTTGACTATAGGTATTTACCCAAGATAGAAGGAATATACATCCACACAAAGACTTGTACAAGAATGTTCATACTAGCTTTATTTGTAATAGCCCAAAACCAGAAACAACCCAAATATCCATCAGTACGTAATGCATAAAGCCAGTCCCCAAAAAGAATACTTAATGTATGATCCTTTTTATAAAACTCTAGAAAATGTGAACTAATCTACAGGGACAGAAAGTAGATCTGTGGTTGCCTGTCACAGCAGAGGAAAAAGAGACAAGAATGGGAATAAGGGATTATAGAAGGACACAAGGATATATTTGGAGGTGATGGATATGTTCATTATATTGATTGTAACCATGGCTTCAGAGGTGTAGCTCTATGTCAAGGTTTACCAAATCGTACATTTTAAATATGTACAGTTTATTGCTTCAATAAAAGAGCTCCAATAAAGAGCTTCAATAAAACTCTAAAAATTTTCTGAGACAGAGATAATGGAAGGAGTGAGTTCCTTGAAGGAATGGAATAGAAGGGTATTAAGATTAGACTTGGACAGGGAGAGATAACACTCCCATTTGACACGTTTCTACATGAAGTGTCAGGCAGATGAGATTATTTCTTTTGCTAGATGTTGTCCAATTTCTCTGTAAAATTGGCAGCAGGCCTTTCAGTACTAAGTGACCTGATGAAGGGAGGCAGAAAGCTTAAGGATAGTGGAGCAAGGCTGAAACAGCTGCTGTGGAGAGCGGGCGAGCCCAGACCTTAGCATTTGGACAGCCCTGAGTTTTTCATTGATATTAGAGAACAAGAATCTGTAGTGACACCACTTCTGTATCATTATGTAATTTTCTCTAGCACAAGTCAGCAGTACAAGTGAAGGAACAGTTCTCTCACTTCTCTGAGCACATCTTTTAGAAACTTCTTCGATCTTTTGAGCACTCAGATTTCTATGGCAGCTGATCCACCATTTTGCCAGGGATATCAAGACATTTTTCATTCATGCGTTATTTTATTAATTAATTAACTCATGCAGTAAACATATACTGAGCCTTTTGACTCAGGTATGAGGTGTCTAATAGCACTTAAGATACCATACTTAAATACATATGGTCCCTGCATTCAGGCTTCCATGCCTAAATGAGCAAGTTGCTCCCTAGTCTCTACTCCAGTCCCTTGTAGACTGCAGGGGACCAGACACTACCCAAGTGTAGGTCACCATGGGACTCATACCAGCTACAGATCATTTGACCATCAATAATCAGAGTGGCTCCATTGCATGTCCCCATGTTCAAACTGGACCCAATCATGTTCCTTCTTTCTAGGGTGAGTATTGTGAGCTGGGAGAAGTATGTGGCCAATATTGAATTCCTCGGATCTATAACTAGAGATCTAAGGGTTGAAGGAAATGTACACAGCTATCTAGTAAAGGCTTTAGGTATTTTCTTCACTTGAAATGCAATAAACCTTCACAATGACCTTCCATTAAAGATGAATGCTAGGGATGCCTGGGTGGCTTAGTGGTTGAGCATCTGCCTTCAGCTCAGGGCATGATCCTGGGGTCCTGGGATCGAGTCCCACACCAGGCTCCCCACAGGGAGCCTGGTTCTCCCTCTGCCTATGTCTCTGCTTCTTTCTCTCTGTGTCTGTCATGAATAAATAAAATCTTAAAAAAAAAAAGATGAATGCTAACCCAAGATTTAATTCACTATGGATAACAAGTTACTATGAAATCTTTACATATAATATAATGTGGCTCTACTGCCTAAAAGGAAAGCGACACATTAAATTAGTTCTTTATCTTCTTAAAAAAGAAACATTAGATGCATAATAGTCAAATACATGCAAGTGTGTTTTTATTCAATGTGTATTTATACATATTGAACATTGAGTTAGGAATCCTTTTACATTGCTTTGAGAGAAAATAGGAAAGTAAAAGTTTCTTTCTACGTTTATAAATCTGTTTTGAGTAAAGCAAGAAATCTTATATGAGATTATGATTCAGGGATAGAATCCAGTGTACAGTGGCCACCTAGCTGGCTGTCAGTGCTTTGTTTGGGAGGCATCAAGAAGAGAAAGCTAAACAGTAATAAAAGAAAAAAAGGTATAAAAAGATATATGCATGTTACTTCCTCTTCTGCCGTGATAAAAAAAGCTTAAAATTAAAAATATGCACAGATGCATAAGGGATGCTTCTTTTAGTGAAAAGGGGAAAAATGAATCCCTAAGGGTTGGGAATAGAAATTGATGAATTTGGCAGTAGGCTTTGGAAAAGAACAGTGGTGGCCAACCTGACTAATAAGAAAAAAATGTTGCAAAGAAGCACTAAGACCAAAAAGCAACATTTAAAAAAATTGTACAGGAAAACAAAATGGTCTTGTAATTACCCCTCAGGGAAGCTTTCTTGTGACAATGAAATTTTCCAAAGGAGCAAAATGGAAAAAGAGGACTTTGCCTACAATATCCCTAAAGAGATCAAGTTAATCTCTCTATCCCAATGGGTATCAATGAACTTTTTTTATAGGAAAAGTCATCATGTGCCAGATATTTATTTCTCTAAATCAGGTCAACCCACAGATTTCTCCGTGTAACCATCCATGATAAGGAATGTTGAGTAGATTCCAGGATGATCACTGTTCATAATTAAGTGTAAAAGTCACATCTTGTAAATTATTGATATTTTGCCTGCAAATATACTTGGCAGAAGAAATTACTGGAATGGTAACAGAAAATAGGAGATGAGTTTAATGTAATTTGATCATCCCTCTGCACACATTGCCACACCAAATGAAGAAGACAAGACTGGTGCTGGATTCATAATTTCCTTCAGCTTTTTAGAAACTTAACTATTGAGATAGGGAATTCTTAGAAGTTCATTGTTATAAGTATGTTCTCAGTATTTTTATTTAGATAAATAATTAGAGAATACTTACATAAACAACTCTAAATCATTCTTAGGACAGATTACTTTGTGAAGTATTTACGGTGACTTGTGAAGAATTTCCTCTTTTCCCAAAGACAACTTGCTCTGTCCTCACTTATTTATTGATCTGTGTCTAGAAGGATTGGCATACAGAGCTTTTAGGCAACCTTCATGAAAATGGTTTTACTCATGTGATAGCTTCTTGGCACCCATGTATTTATTATTTTATTCTCTGTGATGTGCCAGAGCACAGCATGTTACTGTGATAGCCATCAGACTGCATCACCATCAGACTGATTCAGTCAACTATTACCCATCAGGTGCTACTGGATGTTGGGAATCACCCTGTTCCTGATTCTGGGCATAATTCTATAAACAAGACCAGCAAGGTCCCTGCCCTCATGAGGCTTTCATTCTAGTGTGTTAACTATAGCTCAACACTAGGAATTGATCTGTAAGATATCACTCTGGGCATTTCAAGCAAAGAATTCATAGGTAATCCTATGAATAAAGCAGGTTAAGAACTGCTAGGAAAGGGGAAAAAATGAAATTAGGGTATTGATCCCAAGACAGACCTCCCAGCCTGGGAAGTCAAGATTTGTTCAGGCAGGCAGGCTCAGGGGAGAGAATGAAGGAAGAACCTATTGTTTGGCAGGTATGGTGGGCAACTCAGTGGAGGCTCATTCAGACCCAGAATAAAGCATTCTTAAAGTGAGAGCAGGCTGTTTCTTATATGCAATGATTTGAGATGAATTGGGAAAGCTGCCAGTTCAAAAATGTCTCTTCCACAGATGTCTGGAAAATTTGAATGTTTACTTCTCTTGGGAGAGGTGGTTAAAAGCATGGACTTTGGAATCAGATTTATTTGTGAATTGCAGCTGTGCAACTTACTATATAACTCTGGAGAACTTACTTTTCTCTCTTAGCCTCAGTTTCTTCATCTATAAGATGGGAATAATCATGCCCCATCATAGAATTTTTATAAAACTTAAAAGAGTAATTATAAATCAAGCACTAGCATAGATGCCCAGGAACAGGAAATATTGAATAAATGATAGATATTCTTCTTATTATTTATATCAATTAATTCACTCATTCATTCAACACTTGTCAAACTCCCACTATGTAGCAGATATTGTGCTGGTCGTGATCAATTGGAAAGATAGTCATGGAAGCAACAGACTATAGTAAAATGTGAAAAGTGTCCTAAGAAACAGTAATACATTGAAACTTTTTTTTTTTTATCTTTCCAAAGCAGGGAGGGGAGGGAGGACATTTCAGGGAGATGGAATATAAAAGCCTCAATAAATAAACAATGTTTTAGATCATCTCTTCATAGAAACATATGTAGATGGCAGATATTGGACCATCAATATAAGAGGATACTCCTAAAAACCATGTGTTCCCGTGTCTTCTGCAGCACCTCATTCTCCTGGTTTTTCCGCAATCTCTCTGGTGGGTCTGTCTCAGTCTCCTTTGTGGCATCTTTCTCCTTATCATTACATTTTGGAATTCCTTAAGATTGAGATGCTTTTCTCACTCTGTATACTCCCCTTAGGCATCTCATCCATTACCAATGATACCCTAGGGATTTCAATTGCCATCCAAATGATAACTCCCAAATTATATATCCATGTCAAATCTCACTTATAAGTTCCTCCTATTTTTAACTGACTCATATTTCCAGTTATTTAGTGAATATCTTCACCTGGTTGTCTTAAGAACACCTCAAAATAAAATGCTCAGAACTAACTTATGTCTTTTCCAAAGTCCCTTCCAGCATTCCCTCTCTCTGTAAGTACACCACTATCTACTCAAGTACTGTCAAAGTTAAACACCTGGCAGTCATTCCTGATTCTATCCTCTCCTTCAGTCAACACATTTAATTAGTAATCAGGTCTATTCCTTCTACCATCCTCAATGTGGGTGTCTCAAGTCTATTTTCTTTTTTTTTTAAGATTTTATTTATTTATTCATGAGAGATACAGAAAGAGAGAGAGATGCAGAGACACAGGCAGAAGGAGAAGCAGGTTCCATACAGGGAGCCCGAGGTGGGACTCGATCCCGGGACTCCAGGATCACGCCCTGGGCCAAAGGCAGGCGCTAAACTGCTGAGCCACCCAAGGATCCCCTCAAGTCTATTTTATTATGTTCATTACAACCACCATAGTCTACCTAGACCTTCAGATTATCTCCTCACATTTAGCCTCCTTCATCCCTACCCAATCCAGTCTCTACACAGCAGCCAGAAAATGCAAATATATCTCTCATTACCTTGCTTAAATACTTCAAATTCTTCTCATTAACCTGAGGATTAATTCCAAACTCTTTACCAAGCCCCTGTCATTCTACAATTTCCATTTCTCAGGACATACTAACCAAGCTATTGCTTTCCTCATAGGTTTTCTTTCCCACTTTTTCCCTCTGCCTGGAATGCTTTGCTGTCCTTCTCTTCACCCAACTGCTTTTAATCATCCTCCATGTCTCATCTAAAGGTCATCTCCTCCCTGAAACCTCACAACTGCTCATTATATGTCTAATTCCCCTCTGACTCTGGTGTTCCAATATTACGGACACTCAGCAAGAACATACGATGGACCAGATACTAGGTCTGGAACCCAGGATATACATTAGTGACGAAAAAGACATAGTACCTTCCTCAGAGCTCAGAGCCTTATGAGAGAGACAGAAATTACCAAATAATCATACATGTAAATATAAAACTGGAACTATGAAAAGGGCTATGAGATAGAAGTACATGATGCTTTGAAAGGACTTGACGGGACAGGAAAGCAAACCCAAGGAAGTGATGATTGATCCAGATGTGATGGTTGAGGAGGAGTTAACGGTGAGCTAGAAGAAGAAAGTGAGTTGTCTTTTGGAGGACGGCATACCATAGGCCCTTGGGCTGGAGGGATTTAGATGCATTTAAAAACAGAAAGAAGTCCAGCACAACTGGAGAGCAAAAAGCAATGGACAGCCAGAAAAATGACCTGAAACAGAAGATGGGGCCAGACTTTGCAAGGTGCTCAGGGCTGTGCACCAAAAATCCCAAAGGATTTGGGTTTTTAGTGCTCAGAGCTAAGGGTAAGAGGGAAAGTAGGAGAAATGGGAAGAAAAATTATGATCCAATTTGCATTGTGAAAATATCAGCATGAATAATGTGTGGAGAACAGATAGAAAATAGGTGAGAATGGATGTTTCCAATCAATACTTAAAATGGTGAGAAGACTATTGCAGAGGTCTAGGTAAGAGATAATGTTAGCTTGGGGCAGAGAGCTGGTAATAGAAATGGAGAGAAAGGAGTGTCAGATATTTTGGACATGAAATCAATAAGCTTTGGTATTGCATTGTATTAGGAAGGGAATGCTTCCATACTCTTCTGGTTTTCATGAAGAGGAATTTTCCTTAAAATTTCCTGGCTTCTTGCCTCAACTCATACTCCTACCACATGACTGATGAGTTTGGGAGGGTGTGTTTGCAAGGTTCAGCCCTTCTTTAGGACTGGCTTGTCTGCATGGAGCATGTGTTCTTGGTTTGCATGGGGTCAAGTTTTTTGATAAAGAGATTGTCCTTCTGAGGAGAGGGATGCAGTGGTCTGGTACCACCTGGGACAGGGTAAGTAAATCTTCCTAAAGCTGGGATTCAGAGTTAGGAAACTCATTTTTGCCATGTACCTAAGTAACTTTCTTCAACCTGGACTTCATCAGTAGTAAAACTGATCAATATCTTCATGACTCTTAACCTACTCTTTAATTTATTCAGATCTCAGACAGGGTTAGGGGGAGGGAGAAGACAATGAACAATAATGACTTCAATTTCTAGCTTACATAGCTGCATAATTTATGGTGCCACTCTTTTTCTTTCTTTCTCTTTCTTTCTTTCTTTCTTTCTTTCTTTCTTTCTTTCTTTCTTTCTTCCTTCCTTCCTTCCTTCCTTCCTTCCTTCCTTCCTTCCTTCCTTCCTTCCTTCCTTCCTTCCTTTCTTTCTTTCTTTCTTTCTTTCTTTCTTTCTTCTTTCTTTCTTTCCTTCCTTCCTTCCTTCCTTCCTTTTTTCCTTTTTTCCTTCCCTCCCTCCCTTCTCCTTTACTTTTATTTTTTCAGATGGGACAGTCAGAACTCACAAATTCAAATTTTGGGACATGTTGAATTTGAAATACCTTTAAAATGTGATGTGGGAGGGATGCCTGGTTGGCTTAGTGGTTGAGTGTCTGCCTTTGGCCCAGGGCCTGATCCTGGAGTCCCGGGATGGAGTCCCACATCGGGCTCCCTGCATGGAGCCTGCTTCTCCCTCTCCCTCTCCCCTCTCTGTGTGTCTTTCATGAATAAATAAATAAAATCTTTTTAAAAATAAATTTAAAAAAACATGATGTGGGAATGTCAAGTCTGCAATTATAGATACAGGTCTGGAGCTTAAGGACACAGGCTGGGCTGAAGATTGCAATCTGGGAGCTGTCAGCACCCAGACCATGATCATGGGCATGGATGAGCTCACCTGGAGAGAGACTATAGAAAAGGGAAGAAAGTTAGGCCTGAGCTTCAATGAACTACAACAGTAAATATCCAGCTTGAGGTAAATGAGTCTGGGAATGTTGGCCAGTTTGTTGATATTAGAGCTGCTCCAGAGGCCAGAGAGGGGCAGTGGGGGAGGGGTGAACAAAGAATAAGAAAACACAGAGCCTTATAAAGATGATAATGCATAGAGGTAGAAGACCAAAGATAGGCTTGTACTTTGGGCATTGAACACAGGGCTCAGATTTAGTCTCAGAGTTTGTAATAATTTAATTACTTATCATGATTTGTATAATGCCTGGCTTCCCCTCCAGATAAAGACTTTGAAAAGCTCTCATTTCTTGGTCACTGCTGAACCCACAGCCATTAGCCAACAGGATAATTCCTAGAACAAAGTAGAGACTCAATATCTTTTGACTTCCCACCCCTGTATTTATTGATGAAAAGACCTGAAAAATAGAAGCCTAATAGCACTTCTTAGGGTAAGAATTATAGGCACAAAGAAAGAGGGGCTGGTGAGAAGAAATACATGTTTGTTGCTCACTGCATTTCATACTCATCAAATGTACACTCTTAACCATTATTATTAGCCAGAACTATTCTCCTTTGGTGTTATATTTATTTGATTGCATGGAATCCCTCATCAAATAATTTGAAAAAATCTTCAGTCTTCCACAAATAGATCTGAATCACAAAATCACAATTTCAGCTATGTCAAAATATGCACTAAAACAAGCCTGGAAGGCGATGCAGTAACATGTGCACAGTAGTATGAGAGTGATTTTTCCCCTGTAGATCTGAGTTCTAAATATCCTCGTTATTCTATTTGTTATTGTTTTAAAGGAGTTCTTATATTTTGTGGTCATTAACCCTTTGTCGATTATATATTATAAATGTTTTCTCACAGTTACTCCTTTAACTGTGTTTGTCCTTTAGATTTTAACAGCTTTATGGAGGTATAATTTACATGCCATAAAATTTACCTGTGTTAAGTATATAATTGAATGGGTTTTAATAAATGTATACAATTTTGCAAACATTATTTCATTCAAGTTTTGTAACAAATTTCTTTCTCTGGAAAGTTACACTGTGTCCATTTACTCAACTTCTCTCACTCTCAACCCCAGGAAACCACTGATCTACATTTTGAAGCTTTTCCCTTTCCAAATTTTCATAAAAATAGTATCATACAATATGTAGTCATTTAAAAGTATATGACTTCTTTCATTTAGCATGGTATTTGTGAGATTCACCTCTGTTATTAGACGTATAATTAGTTGATTCCTTTTTATTGCTGAGTTTTAAATTTATTCATCGTGTGGATATACCATCGTTTGTTTATGCATTTACAGATTGATGGACATTTGGGTTATCCTCAGTTTGCAGCTTTTATGAATAATGAAAAGAGCTTGGTCGGAACATATGTTTTAATTTCTTTGGGGTAGTTACAGAGAAGTGGACTTTCTGGTTTATATGATAACTTTTTCTTTTTTAAAGATTTATTTATTTATTTATTTATTTGAGAAGATAGGTAGATAGAGAGAGAAAAGGAGAGAGAGAGAACACCCAAGCAGAAGAGGCAGAGGGAAGATAATCCCAGGCAGACTCCGTGGTTAGCATGGAGCTGGACTAGGGCTCAATCTCACCACCCCAAGATCACAACCTAAGCTGAAATCAAGAGTTGGACAAGTGACTGAGCCACCCAGGCCCCTCTATGTGGTAACTCTGAAAGAAACTGCTAAATTGCTCCTAAGTGGCTCTAATAATGTGTGAGGCTTTCAGTTTCTTCAAATCCTTGCCATCACTTAGCATTATCGATCTGAGATTGTAGCCACTCTACTGAGTGTGTAATGAAATCTCATTGTGATTTTCATTTACACTTACCTAATGACTAGTGATGTGGGGCATCTTTTCATGTGCTTATTGTCATCTGTATATCTTTTTGAATGAAGTGACTAAACAAACCTACCCATGTCTTTTATTGGGTTGCTTTTCTTTATTGTTGAGTTGTAAGACTTTTTAAAATTTTTCTGGATACAACTCCTTTATGAAATACATGTCTTGCAAACATTTTCTTTCAGTCTAAGGCTTATTTTTCAATTTTTAAATGGAGTTGTTAGAAGAACAAGCATATTTAATTTTGATAAAGTTAAATTTATCAATTAAATATTATTATTATTTGTACTTTTTGTGTCATATCTAAGAAACCTTGGCTTACCCAAGATCATAAAGATTTTTCTCATGTTTTCTAAAAGTTCCAAAGTTTTAGCTCTTACACTTAGGTATATTATATATTACAAATAATTCTATTTTGAATTAAGTTTTGTGTATATGTGAAGCAAGAGCAAAGGTTTTGTTTTGTTTGTATAAAGATGTCCAATTAGGGCAGCCCGGGTGGCTCAGCAGTTTACCGCAGCCTTCAACCCAGGGCGTGATCCTGGAGACCCTGGATCGAGTCCCACGTCGGGCTCCCTGCATGGAGCCTGCTTCTCCCTCTGCCTGTGTCTCTGCCTCTCTCTCTCTCTCTCTTTCTCTCTGTCTTTCATGAATAAACAAATAAAATCTTTTTAAAAAAAGAGTTTAAAGATGTCCAATTATACTAGCACCCGTATTTGAAAACAAAACAAAACAAATTCCTTTCCCACTGATTTATCTTGGCACCTTGTCAAAAAAAAAAAAAAAAAGAAATGACCCTTATATCTATGTCTGGGTTTTCTACTTATTTCCTTGATCTTCCATGTCTCTTCTTATGCCCAGACCATATTGTTTTAGTTACTATAGCTTTAAGGCATGTTCTGAAATAAGGTGCAAAAGTCCTCCAACATGTTTCTTCTTTCTTCAAAATTTTGTTGGTATTCTAAGTTCTTTGAATTTTCAACATAAGTTTTAGAATCAGTTTCAATTTCTACAAAAACTCACACACAAAACAAAACAAAACAAAAACAAGCAAACACCTGCTGAGTTTTTGTTAAAAATTGCATTGAATCTATCAGATCAGTCTAGGAAGAATTGTCATCTTAACAATACTTAGTGTTCTAATTCCTTTTTTTAAGGTTTTATTTATTTATTCATGAGGGAGAGAGAGAGAGAGAGGCAGAGATACAGACAGAGGGAGAAGCAGGCCCCATGCAGGGAGCCCGAAGTGGGACTCGATCCCAGGTCTCCAGAATCCTGCCCACCCAGGCTGCCCTAATTCTTGAGCACAGTATAAGTCTCCATCTATTTGGGTATTTACGTGCATTATTTTTATTATCAGAAAAAAAAATCAACAACACTTCTTACCCTTTCCTCAAATGACTTCTTTTTCTTTTTTTTTTTTTTTTTGCTAGTTTTATATATTCTTAAATGGTACTAGCAAATAGTAGAGAATGGATTTCCTCTATAGCAACTAGTTACAGGTAAAGGTTAGTATCACAGGGATCCCTGGGTGGCGCAGCGGTTTGGCGCCTCCCTTTGGCCCAGGGCGCGATCCTGGAGACCCGGGATCGAATCCCACGTCGGGCTTCCGGTGCATGGAGCCTGCTTCTCTCTCTGCCTGTGTCTCTGCCCGCCCCCCGCCTCTCTCTCTCTGACTATCATGAATAAATAAATAAAATCTTTAAAAAAAAAAAAAAAAAAAAAAAAAAAAGGTTAGTATCACAGACAGGTGGGAGAGGGTGCTGCTCTCAGGGATGTACTCTAAGCTATTCAGAACATCACTGACACTAGTCATTTATAATAAAAGAAAGAGATGCTATGAAAGTATGGTGAGTGGGCTGCAGAGGTCAATCTGTCAAAATCATGCTCTGCTCTGCTTCTTTTCCATTTGTTTAAAATACTTGTAAGACTTTATAATTTATCTTAAAATACTTATAAGAAAAGGTCACCTAATTTGTCCATCTTCATCAATACTAAGCATGTAATCTTATAGAAAATAAGTACTCAAGTACTTAATAGTTTTTAGTTACTGAATAATCATTAAAAAATTCTGGAAGAATTATTCATGATGGCATTTTTCAATACATGAGGAATAACAGGTGAAAACATTGCTGTTTTTTAGAGATCATTTAAAGTCTTAAAAGACTTTTCTTCTTGAATTTTATTGAAAAAGTAAATTACCTTAAAATGCATATTCTTATCCAATTGTCTAGACAAATTGTCTGGATAGATATATCCAGACAATTTATCTACATTATAGAATATCACTCAAGTATCAATCCTAATATAAGTAAATTGTAAATATAGTAAACACACTGGAAGATTTTTTGAAATACTATTATCTGTTAATATATTATACATATTTATATTATATTATAATTATATAATTATAATTATATATTATACCTGTTAATATGTTAAAATATTAGATGTATAAAGTACCCTTAATAAATGAAAAGGCAACAACAGCAAAACTTCCTTTATATAGAGCGAGAAAAAAATCTTTTCTTTACAATTTTTCTAGCTGAGGAAGCAAAACACATTTGCACTAAGATAGAATAAGCTAAAAAAAAAAAAAAAAAAAGCAAGCAGTAGCCTGTAGAAAATAAAATGTAACAACGCTTGGTAGCTCCAATTACAGAACTGTAGAATAAGAAAGAAATAAATGAGATGCAACAAATATAAACACTGTATCTCTTATACTCAACACTTCATGTTATCAGCCTCAATTACAAAGAAAACATAAAAAGACTCTGTGATAAAAAAAAAGATATAAAGCTAACCCAACTGCATTCTTAAATCTATAAAATTTCCTCAAATATAAAAATGTACATTTGAGGATTCCTAGTGACTTAGCCATTTGAGTGTCTGAGTCTTGGTTTCCGGTCTAATAGGGGTCACTGGGGTTGTGGGATCGAGCTCCATGTGGGTCTCCATACTGACCAGGAGGAGTCTGCTTGAGATTCTCTCTCTACACCTCCCCCTGCTTGCTTTTTCTCTTTCTCTTAAATAAATAAATAAATAAATAAATAAAATCTTTAAAAAAAAGACACATTTCTAAATAATCAACTATGATAATGCTATTTAGAGGAGAATATATTAGGATTCAAATATTCCGGAATATTTAATAACTTATTCAACATTAAAGGGCTTCATTAATGACCCAGTAGTAACTAACAATTACAGGTCAAAAAGAAATGTTATAGGTAGAAAGGAATAGATGATATAGACAGATATAAACATATATAACACTTCTAGATACATTTTTTTTTGCTGTATTTTGCCTTTCTGAAGGGAACTACAGGTCATTTTGTAGGCCCTTAATAATGTTTCTGAATGGATGAAAGAATTAATCTGCCCTGATTTCTTCATTTTGCAGATGACAGACTGATGGTTCAAAAAAGTTAAATGACTGGCACTCATCATTCAGCATGCATACATTTACTGAACAAATGATTGTTAAGCACCTACTATATATTAAGCCCTAAGCTAAGAACTAGGCATTCAAGGGTAAACCAGAACCCATGAGGTACCTAATCTATGGAACTTATTGTCCAGTGGGAGACACATTAGTGACACAAATAAATTACAGCTGCAGATAAGTGCCCCCCCCAAATATGTATATGTGGAGCTATGTAGAAGTAGAAGAAAAATGTGTCATCAGATAGATCAAGGAAGAGTTCCCAAGGGGAGGTCAATTGAAATACTAGTTTGGAAGGTGTCTTTTTTCCATGAGTTTCAGACTGAGGCTTTGGGGCTCCATGTAAAGAGCATGAAGTTTAACATCAGGCAGTCCAGGGTTTGAAGTCTCTCTACTACTTATTAGCTATGGGATTTAGAACAACTTATATAACTTACCTTAGATTTATTTCCTCTTCTGGAACATAGGATTAATAAAGTTGCTACTTCTCTGGTTTATTATAAAGATTAAGGGAGATGTTTGTTAAGAGTAAATAGTCAGTAAAATGTAGCTATTCTTAAAAACAAACACATAAACCTGTGTTAGAATCTACATCCTAACTTTCTGGGTAAGTGTCACTTCCATATCTAGCTTCCAATCTTTTCCTAGATTTGTCTTGCTTTTCCTTGAAATACAGTGACCAGCTTTAAGTATATTCTGATAAATCAGCTATTGTGTAATGCAAATCTGTCATGACCCTCAAAGACCAGGACAAAGATGAAGCCTAGGAAGTACTGTGCCTTTTCCCCTGGTATCACCTATGGTGCCCTTCAGTTATTTCTATGCTATTGCAATCATTTGTCCTCTTAAACAGAGGACAGAAATAAAGAATTCTACAACACCATTTACAGATATCTAGAAAAAAATTGTTTTGCAGACTTTGCAAAGAAAAAAACTTGAGGCTGTTAGCACATGAAATGTTTAAGTTTGGAAAGGAGTGAGTAAATACTGTTAATTGTGTTTTAAAATAATTTCTTCTTGGGGCACCTGGGTGGTTTGGCAGTTGAGCATCTGCCTTCGGCTCAGGGCGTGATCCCAGGGTCCTGGGTTCAAGTCCCACATGGGGCTTCCAGTAGGGAGTCTCCTTCTTCCTCTGCCTATGTCTCTGCCTCTCTTTCTCTGGGTCTCTCATGAATAAATAAGTAAAATTTTAAAATAAAATAATTTCTTCTAATATGTCAAGAATCTCAATAAATGATACTAAGTCGAAAATTACCAATATAGTCATTTGAGTAATTTGCTAACCTAAATGACTCATCAGAAAAATGCAGGAGTATCTTCAATGCCTCAGGAAATCTATTATTGTCCCCTTAAGCCTGCTCTTCTAACCCAGCCCAAAAAATGGCACAACTGGAGAGCCAGTTTTGAGTCCTTCTCAAAAGGGTTGTGAGGCCACAATCCCTGCATCTAATCAGTTACCAAAGCCCAGAGATAAAAATCTATTAAATATTCCTTAGGTTCAGTTCTTCTTATTTTTTTTAGTTCTTCATCATCATTGAGCTGGAATAGCCACTTGATTACTAGTCTTACCCCATTCTGTTCTAGTAAGATTATCTCACACAGCCTGCTGAGTAAGCTAGCAAAAAAATTTGATCACAGCGCAGCCCGGGTGGCTCAGCGGTTTAGCGCTGCCTTCAGTCCAGGGTGTGATCCTGGAGATCCAGGATCGAGTCCCACGTCAGGCTCCCTGCATGGAGCCTGCTTCTCCCTCTGCTTGTGTCTCTGTCTCTGTCTCTGTCTCTCTCTCCCTCCCTGTGTCTCTCATGAATAAATAAATAAAATCTTTTTAAAAAATTGATCACAAAATATGGAGGTAGAGTGCTCCCCCTGCCAATTCTGGAAAGTGGAACCTCTGAGTGCCACACTACATGGGAGAGCAATTAAGGCTATAAACCTCATGATAGGGAGTTTGTCCTGGAGTGTCCATGTGGGTCCAATCTTATCATCTCCAGCTAGAGTCAGAGGGATATAGATTGAAAGAGAAAGAAGAGAGATATGGCCAAAGGGGAAATCAGAGAAATACCAAGTAAGAGAAGTTTTTTACATGCTGTTACTGGCTCTGAGATTTGGCATCCAAGCCTCAGGGAGCTAAGGGTGTCCCTCAGATAACAGCAGCAAGGAAATGGAGATTTCGTCTCATAACCATAAAGGGCTAATTTCCAGCTAATAACATGAGTGATCTTGAGAACAGATTCTTCCCTGGAACCTCCAAGAAGAAACACAACCTTTATTTTAGCCTGATGAGACCCAGGTTGAACTTCTAACTTTGAGGTGTCATTTTAGATTGCAGTAATTTGCTGTGGTATCAATAGAGAATTAATACCCAAGAGTTCATTCAACAGCATTCTCTGTTCCCAACCTAGCCATCTAGCATGCCCTGACCTTCATGTCCTGACCAGAAGCTACCTTCTCCGTGGAGACCTCAATGACACTCCTGGGCAGTTTCTCTTTTATTCACTCAATAAATATTTATTTAACACCTACTATGGGGCAGCCCTGGTGGCTCAGCAGTTTAACGCCACCTTAGGCCCGGGGCGTGATCCTGGAGTCCCGGGATCGAGTCCCACGTCAGGCTCCCTGCATGGAGCCTGCTTCTCCTTCTGCCTGTGTCTCTGCCTCTCTCTGTCTCTCATGAATAAATAAATAAAATCTTTTAAAAAAACACCTACTATGTGTTAGGCACTATTCTAGGTGGTGTGAACAAGACATTAAAAATGCAGGGGTGCCTGGCTGGGTCAGTCTGTGGAGCGTGTAACTCTTGATCTCAGAGTTGTGAGTTCAAGGCCCACATTGGGTGTAGAAATTACTTTTAAAGAGCAAAACCTTTAAAAAATAATAAAACCTAAAAAAAAAAAAGCCCAAGTTTTCATGGTGTTTTCTTCTAATTGAGAGGAAAGGGGGAAGAACGTGAATAAGCAAGCAAACATATAACCAAGTTCACATTGTGATAAATTCTCTGAAGGAAATGAATAGGTTGACATGATATACAGTGTTTTGATGCAGAAACAGCAACTTTAGGTAGGGTGGCCTGAAAAAGCTTCAAGGGCAGATCTGTAGGATGAGAATGAGCCGGTCATATGGATGAGCTATGGAAGAGCAGTCCAGTTAGAGGAACCTCGGGAGAAAAGATTCTGGGACTTGGCCCATTCCAGGAAATAAAAAGATGCCAAAGTAGTGGGACAGCAGAGCTGAGGGCAATTGTGGACCAAGCTGAGGCTCCTGTGTGGAGAGTAGACCGTAGAAGCATAAGCACAGGAGCAAGAAGAGCCGCGCCAGCAGTTCTGTGAGAGAAGGAGGAGGCTTGGCTGAGAGTGGTAGCCATGGAGAAGGAGCAGAGCAGACAGATGGAAAGATATCCTAAAAGTGAGATCAAGAATATTTGTTAACTGATTAACCTGGAGATGAGAATCTATTAAATATTTCTTAGATCCAGCCCTTCTTGATTTCTTGATTCCTTGACTCCTGTCTCAGAGCTTGCTCCAAGTTTTTGGCTTGGATGGTTGGTGGTGCCATTTACTAAGACAAGGAAGTCAGGGGAAGGAACAGGTTGGGGGTAAAAAATCAATAGTTCTGTTTACTGTGTTAGATTTATGCCTGTGAGGCATCAGAAAGGAAATATCAAGTAGTTTTTTTTTAATTTTTATTTATTTATGAGTCATAGAGAGAGAGAGAGAGAGAGAGGCAGAGACATAGGCAGAGGGAGAAGCAGGCTCCATGCACCAGGAGCCTGACGTGGGATTCGATCCCGGGTGTCCAGGATCACGCCCTGGGCCAAAGGCAGGCGCTAAACCGCTGCGCCACCCAGGGATCCCTCAAGTAGTTTTTTATATATGCCTGGAGCAAGAGAGAGGTCCAGGTTAGAAATGTGAAACTTGAAGTTATTGGCATGTGGATGGTATTTAGACTTAGGCACTCTTTTCTATGCTCTAACTGAACTTTGTAGAAACCTCTCTTTCAACAATTATCATACCGTCTTATAATTATCTTTGCATGAGCATTTTCTCAAAGGATTGTAGGCGTTTAAGGCAAGGAATTGTGCTGTGTCTGTATTCTCCTTTGTTATATGATAGCTCCTTAAATTGACAGATAAATAGATGATAGATAAATAGATTTTCTTGATTTTACAGAAAAGTATACTGGGGTGTATAGGAAGGCAAGTAACTTGCCCAAGATTGCATAGATAATACTTGATAGAGGAGGGTTCCAAACTTAGCCCGCTCACTCCCAGGGACCCTATTACTAACCAGCCAGGTATAATTGCTGCTCCAGGAATGTGGCTTTGTTCAATAATGTTCAAAGCACAATGTAATCTGTTAGAACAAAATTATGAAAACACATTATTGCAGTTTTATAATTCTCACAAATGGAACTCTATCTCAGACCTATACTCCAAGGGCTGCTGTGATGTACAACTCCAAATATACCCCTCTGCAGAGAAGAGAATGTATGTGGTATGTTTCTCCAAATTGTGCAAAGTGGTAGACCCTCTCAGCTAGTAATTAAATTAACTATCCCTACTGAGATTTGGGTTTGGGTAATCATGCAAAAGAACTTCATTTAGGGTCAAGATTCTTGTTATTTACCTTATTCTAACTTCTTGGCTTGTTTGAAGTTTTATATTTAAACTTGGCATTTTGTCATCATGTAAAAAAATAGGCAACTGCTGTAAAATATGTATGATATTCCTCAAGTCCATAAGAGCAGGAAAGGGAGAAATCAAGTAGAAGCCGTGGAACAGGTAGCACTACTAAGCAGGTTTGCTGTTTATTGAGCAATAAGTGGATCAAGCACAGTGCTAAACACAGGCAAAAAACGAGAAGTAACTCATCCCAAGTTCACAGTTGTAAATATCAGACAGGATAACCCAGACCTATTATCTTTCAAAAAAAAAAAAAAAACAAAAAAACAAAAAACCTCTAGTCAATTGGTTAAAAGCACTTAGTACTAACCTTAAAGAATATCTGAGAAAGCAAAACACAAGTTTTAATTCAGAAAATATTAGTATATCTTCCTATAAATACACAAATTAGGCATGTATACACACGCCTTTAAAAAGCAGTTAATTCTTAAAAAATCAATAAATGGACTATTTGGTAAATGGTGCTAGGTAAATTGATCATTCTTTTGGCACAAGCAAATGTTTGCTTTGCATATCATGAAAAGAATCAATTCTATTTGACTTAAAGATCTAAATATATGTTTTGAAAAGTAAAAAGTAGAAAAGATATGAAGGCACCTGAGTGGCTCAATTGGTAGGGGATGCAATTCTTGATCTCAGGGTTTTGAGTTTGAGCCCCACACTGGGTGTAGAGATTACTTAATAATAGAAAAAAGTAGAAAAGATAATTTTAAAAGCTATTAGAGACAATATGACCTTAAAAAAGAAATAAAAGATGCTATAACAGAAAAGATTTATAAGATTTATTGGTACATACAAATTAAATACCTAAACATTTGGAGAAGATATTCTCTCTCTTTCTCTCATCTATCTATCTATCATCTCCACACACTCATGCACAGACACATACTTTACCAACACACAATTATGTCTACAGTATAGTAAAGAGCTCTGGAAAATCAATAAATAAAAGACAAAAGACAAACAGCCCAATTGAAAATGGGCAAGGGGCATGTGGCAGGAAGACTCTAAAATGGCCCCCAGTAATGTTCTGATATTTATACCCCTTGTGTGAACTTGAGTGTAGGCAGATTTATGACTTGCTCTTAACCAGTAAAATATAGCAATGGTGATGAGATGTCATTTCTGTGATTAGGTTACATAAGACTGACTTCCATCTTCCTAGCTGACTCCCTCTATTGCCTCTTATGTTGCACCTTTTGATGAGTCAAGCTGCCATGTTGGAGAGACCCACATGACAAGGAGTTGAGAATGGCTTCTAGCCAATAGCCAACAGGAACTAGGCTCTCAGTTCAGCCACCTCCAAGAAATTGAATTCCACCAATAACCACATGAGCTTAGAAAGTGGATCCTTCCTCAGATAAACCTTCAAATGAAATCATAGCCTTGTAAGAAACACTGAGGTAAAGGATTCAGTTAAGCCATGGTCAGATTCACAGAAACTGGGAGATGATAAATGTGTGGGTTTTAAGGCATTACATTTGTGCTAATTTGTGATACAGCAATGATGACTCATATAGAACACAAACAGACAATTTATAAAGGAAAGAATACAAATGATAAACTTTAAAAATGCTAATTTCCCTAGTGACTAGGAAAGCAATACAGAAAAATTACAAAGATATCCGGTTATCCCTATGAAATTAATAAAAATGTTAAAGACTTATAATTTCTACTGAAAACAAGAGCAGGGGAAAAGAGGTTTCATACAGTGTTGGAATCAGTGAAAATTGGTATAATGTCCTTTTTGGAGAGCAACTTGGCAGCACCTTTGAGAGATTTAAATATATAGACTATTAACTTGGTTAAGTCCATCTCTTGGAATCCATGCTACGGAAAGAATAGAGTCATGTATGTCAATGTTCATTGCAACATTCTATGTTCTAACAAAATATTGGAAATTATTTAAATCTCCATCAATGGTGTGGGTGATTGAATGAATTATGCCACATTCGTACAGTAGTAGTCAATGAAAATGGATCTGTGTGTAGTAACCTGGAAGTGTATTTATGATTTATTAGTGGGTTAAAAATCAAGTTGCATAATCATCGGTTTAGTATGATCACATTTCTATGATACAGTGTACACATACATATGTTTGCACATGCACATATATGTATGTGCATAGGAAAAGGTCTAGAAGGATACACACCAACTATTATCAGCAGTTATCCCTAGAAGAAGGAATGGGGCAGATGAGAGAGGTGCTTTCACTTTGTACTTTCTATTGTTTAGATTTTTTTCAGGGAGCAATTCATCCTTTTCATATAATATTCATAATTCTTAAACCAGTGAAAAAAATAAAAGGAAATAAAAAACAAAATTAAAGCCTTCTTTTCTTGTTGAAGGAGGAAAACTTTGATATTCTACTTTGTCATGTAACAAAAGAAGGCTGAAAACAGAAACAGATGTCCCTCATTCAAGCATAGAGAAGGAAGAAAAATAAGAGAACTGTTTAAGGAAGAAAGGCTTTAAAACAAAAGTAATCT
Organism: Canis lupus dingo; assembly: GCF_003254725.2. Lineage (NCBI taxonomy): Eukaryota > Metazoa > Chordata > Mammalia > Carnivora > Canidae > Canis > Canis lupus. The sequence goes on along the minus strand of NC_064248.1, from coordinate 57,466,287 downwards.
CTTAGAATTTAATCTACACAACCACATATGGCTTACATTTAAAAAAAATCACTTTATAAATGTAAAGGAGAAACAGAAATAATTTGTTCATTTTACCACTAAGAACAAAAAATACATTTGATAGCTACGAATACTTTACCAAATAGCAAGTGTCCAAGAAAAGACAGATAAAACAAACAAAACAATGGAAAGTATTTCTCAGAGATCAAGATTATATGTGATTGAGGAAACTTTAAGATTGAACAATATGAAATTATCATTTCTGTAAGTCAAAAATGGTAGACAATCAGGAGTTTTATATTGTTAAGCCAAATATATAGGAAAGTTTTTGCATTAACAAGCCTTTAGGAAAATAGAAAAAATAAAGAAAATTTTAAATTTCAAGGTTTTTTTTGCTATCAATTTTTTTATATACCATAAAACTTTATAGAACAAACCTGAGAGCCCACTTTGTTTTCTAGACAGGGCAACTCACTTTTTCATACTAAATTATAAGCATAAAGCTTAATATTTGAAGGGATCATTCAGATGTCCTTTGTGCCTAATTACTGTTCAAAGAAGGAAAGAAAAAAATAATTTAAAAAGTTACCCTTCAAAAAAACCAAAACCAAACCAAACAAATAAAACGTTATCTTTCATGACACTCCGGTCCTTAGAATGGAAAGATAAAATGTAGGCAAAGCTTTGCCACTGACAGTTAAACTTTGAAACAACCTCTAGATAAAGAGCAAACACCAAAATTCAGATTGTTCCAAATCTAAATTAATTTTTTAAAGCAAAGGAAAATAAAAACCCACTTAGTTATAAACAAATAAATTGTTTTAACAGCATGACCTGTAGATAATTGGTTCAGAGTAAAAAGAAGATAAAAGAAAAATAAAAGTAGACAAAAGAATTGAGTGGAGACCTGGCCTGGGCCCTGGGAACATAGGGGTGAAATGACACAGTCCATGCTCTCTGCAAGCTTACAGTGACATAGGGATCTAGGCCATGTAAACTAACAATCTCAACCCAATGTGATAAGAGCTACAAGTGTGGGGTGTGTAAGCTGCAGTAAAGAAGGAGGTCATGACCAGACTATGGGCTGGGGTGGGGGTATCAGCAAAGTCCTGATCTTTGAATCGAGTCTCAAAGGAAGTGTAGACCTCAGTCCGGGAAGGAGAAGGATGCCCTAGGATCAGGGAGCGGTGTGGCAGGGCATGTGATAGAATTGTTACTGACCAACATAGAGGATTAGCTGTATATGTGGCTATTGATACCTTTTATCCCAAAAATTGAATCATGAAGACTCTCAAACACAAAAAAGTTGACAGGATGTTATTGCGAACACCCATATACTGCTTCCTAGAGCCTACCATTAGTATTTCTATGCTATTTTATCACATATCTAGCCATAGAAATTTATAAATGCTAAGGAAAAATATGTGCTAATAAGAATATTTTTGGGCTATAATAAATTACCATTTTTTGTAGTTCTTTCCAAAGTTGAACTTATGTTGGAATCAGATGTTATACAAATACAAATTTTTTGATAAGACCTCAAATAAAGAAATTAAGGGTATAGCCATGGTATTAAATAAACAGAAAAATGCTATTATAGAAAAATTTAAGCCATATACTCTATAATGCTTTCATCTATCAAGAAAGTATCTTTGTTTCGGGTTATTTTTGTTTTTACGTATTTTGTTGCAACTGTATAAGGGCTTATGTTGATTAGAAATCCTAGGTTTGTGATTTAAATTATAGCTGGTGGTCTAAATTCCCCATTCAATTGATAATTGGATTTCCAGTTCCTAGATTGTTATGAAGGTTATGCTGTCAAGCATTCTTAGGATTTTTAAAGTTTTATACACTCCTTATGGTAATTTAAGTATGCTACTAAGAATCTGTTATGAATATGTATTACAAACATGAAGAAAATGAAAAGATGTACTGAGAAATAATCTCTTTCTTATAAATGAATGCTTGGCTAATGCATATTCCAGGCGGGAAGGCTTTAGAAAACAGGCATTTCCAGGAATGTATGAGATCTAATTTGGAACTATGCCTTAGTTCAATTGTTCTCAACTTGGGCGCACATAAGAATTACCTGCAGAGCTTATAAAAATGCAGATCTGATTTGATCCCTCCAATTCTAATCAGTAGGCCCAGGATGGGGTCCAGAATCTGCATTTCTGGCAGAGAATGCAGACAGTTGCCAGAGCACACTTTCAGTGACTCTCTTGAACAAGTCCCAGTTGTGTAGCACTCAGGCTTGACCAAGCATATCTTAGTAGCTCTCCCTACTCCATCTGGACGAAATATTAGTGACCATTTTTTGAGCACTTATTATATGTTAATATTAGTAATATGAGGATAGGTTATTTGAACTGAACCTCCTGCTAAAAACAACTAAAAATACTGGATGAAATATGTTTTAAAATATATTCTTTAGGGCAGCCCAGGTGGCTCAGCGGTTTAGCACCACTTTCCGCCCAGGGTCTGATCCTGGGGACCCAGAATCGAGTCCCTCGTCAGGCTACCTGAATGGAACCTGCTTCTCCCTCTGCCTATGTCTCTACCTCTCTCTCTCTCTCTCTCTCTCTGTCTCTCATGAATAAATAAACAAAATCTTTAAAAATATATATATATATTCTTTAAAGCATCTTAACAATAGACATCACTGAGTCAAAATCTGGGTGAAGGTAGGAATCCTGGATGTAGCTGAGAAATGAAGCTACTTTTTCTCTGAGAGCATTTGCTGAAAAGGGAAGAACTGAGGGGCAGTTTTCATAGTTTTGACTTATGGGACACCCAAGCTAGGAAGTCTAATGGGAGACCCTCCCCAATAAAGTTGAGATCTAGGCTAGGCTAGACTCTAGGGTAGGATAACCCTGAAGCAACTGCCTGCCCGCATGGCTAGAGTAACAAGGAAAATAGCCCTGGTCTGAGGGGTTGTAGAGGAGAGGATCCTTCTATGAGAACTTGTAGCAATAAGCTGGCATTTGTGCTGTTTTTCTTTAGCCCAAACTTATATCACTTGCGTGGTACAAAACTATTACATCATGTAAGCAAAAGGCAGATGGATTGTCAGCCTGGAGAGTTGTGGGGTGAGAACTTTACTCCTAAACCAGGGTAAAGGGTACCCGACATTTGTTTCCACACCCTCCTTTCTGTTAGCAAGATGGTAGATCAATTGCTCCAGAAAGAAAGATAATCAATGTAACTCACCTGACTCTGATTTCTTGCCCAGCACTCTGCTGAAATAAAAAATTATTTCCTGGGGCCCCTGGGTGGCTCAGTGGTTGAGTGTCTGCCTTTGGCTTAGGTCGTGATCCCGGGATCCTGGGATCGAGGCCCGCATCAAGCTCCCCGCAAGGAGCCTGCATCTCCCTCCCCCTATGTCTCTACCTCTCTCTATGTCTCTTATAAATAAATAAACTCTTTAAAAAAGTTATTTCTCATAAAGAGGGGCACCTGGGTGGCTCAGTTGTTCAAGTGTCTGACTCTTGATTTTGGCTCAGGTCATGACCTCAGGGCAGTGAGATGGAGCCCTGAGTCAGGCTCTGTGCTGGGTGTGGAACCTGCTTAAGATTATTTCTCTCTCCCTCTGCTTCCCACCCCCACTCTCTCTTCCTGTCTAAACAGAAAAAATATATATATAGTTCTTCTCACAGAGATATTTCCATAGGCTCCCTATGGAAAGACCAAAATTTTGATAGTTATATAAATTGGCTTTCTTCTTTATATAGCAGTCTTTTGAGTTCAGTGGTGTGAGATTGTCCCCTAGACACTGTTCCAGGGTGCATGGGCAAGAATAGAATTTCCCAGCCTGCAGGGCTGAAAACCATAACCTGCCTCTGGAGTCCTTAGTGAGTTATTGCTGTGCTGGGAAGTCTTGCCTGGAGGCCATCCAATCAAGCCACCAATCCATTGCTTCCAAATAACTATAGGAAATTTCTCCCCATAGTTAGCGCACTCAAAAGAAGCATTTGATTGTTTTTCACAGAATCCCTATAACCAAGAGCAGATCTGATAGGGTATGCCATTTCCAGAGAGAGCACTGTCCTGAGAGTCAGAAGAAGTTAGTTTAAATTTTGTCTCTGCTACTTACTCGCTTGTGAGATAATTAAACAATTTCATCATCTGTAAAATGGGATTGATAATATTTGCCTTGCAGTAATCATGAAGATTAAAAAGAATAACATATGAATATGTGGAACATCTAACATAATGCCTGGCATTTAATAATAATTATCAATGAATGTTAGTTTCCTTCCTTGCTTCCATTACTTTCTTTCTTTTTTTAAGTGTATGTATTTATGTATTATGTATGTGTTTATTTAAATAATCTCTACACCCAACGTGGGACTTGAATTCATGACCTTGAAACTAAGAGTCACATGGTTTTCTGATTTTCCTTTCTTTCTTTCTCTCTTCTTTCTCTCTTTCTCCTTTCTTTCTTTTTCTCTCTTTCTCCTTTCTTTCTCTTTCTCCTTTCTTTCTTTCTTTCTTTCTTTCTTTCTTTCTTTCTTTCTTTCTTTCTTTCTTTCTTCTTTCTTTCTTTCTTTCTTTCTTCTTTCTTTCTTTCTTTCTTTCTTTCTTTCTTTCATTGAGAGAAAGTGAGAGCCAGAAAGATCAAAGAGGGAGAGGGAGAGACAGAGAAGCAGACTCACGGCTGAGCAGGGAGTCCAATTCAGAACTCGATCCCAGGACCCTGAGATCATGACCTGAGCTGAAGGCAGACATGTAACCCACTGAACCATCCAGGCACTCCTTTTCTTTCTTTCTTTCTTTCTTTCTTTCTTTCTTTCTTTCTTTCTTTCTTTCTTTCTTTCTTTTCTTTCTTTCTTTCTTTCTTCTTTCTTCTTCTTTCTTTCTTTCTTTCTTTCTTTCTTTCTTTCTTTCTTTTCTTTTTTTTTTTTTACAGAGAGAGAGAGAGGCGGAGACATAGGCAGAGGGAGAAGCAGGCTCCCTGCAGGAGCCCCATGTGGGACTTTATCCCAGATCCTGGAATCATGCCCTGAGCCAAAAGCAGACTCTCCACCGCTGAGCCACCCAGGCGTCCCTTTTCTTCTTCTTTTTTTTTTTTTTATTTGTGTGTGTGTGTTTAATTATTGTAATCTCTACACCCAATGTGGGGCTTGAATTTGACACCATGAAATCAAGAATAGCATTTTCTTCCAATTGAGCTGCCAGGCACCCCAATCTCTCTCTAATAATACAAACACACTCAAGATTTTTTTGGTCCTTGTCCTATCAAGTCTGTATCTGGAAGGGCTGGTGGCTGTTTTGCTGCTGATGATAATCACAGTAAGGAGAAGAGTAATACAGAGAAATCCATGCCAGCTTTAATCAAGGAAATCTGATTTTCTAGGGAAACCAAAGGAGGAAAGGAAATGCAAAGAGGACTGAGAAGTAAAAGTAGTGGCCCCAAAATAGGAAGAAAAGCAGTGGAGAGTGATGTCCTGGAGACCAAGGGAAGAGGGAATTTCAAAAAGAGAGTGATCAAAAATGTGGTAGAGATTAAGATAAAGACCAAGAACTTTCCATCTGACTTAGTAACTTGGAGGCCCCTGGTGGTCTTAGCAACAGCATTGCTAACAGTTCAAGGGAACTGAGTGGGAAACCAGTTTGCAACTGGTTGAGGAGAGAGAGGGAGAAAAGGAAGTAGAAGAGTCTGGACAAATGTTTTCAAGTCTAGCTATGAAGGGAAGGGAAGGGGTAATGCAGTACTTGTAGCAGGACATGGAAGTAAGAAGGTTTGTTTGCTTAGATAGAATTACGTGGAAGTTAAAATACTGGATGGAGAGGAGACCACAGAGAGGGAAGGTACAAGATACAGAGGATGGAGCATAACAGAGAGAGAGGGAAGTTCCTAGAAAGGCAGAGGAGACTGGGACCAGGCTTCAAGGGGAAGAAAGCCTCCTATTTCATTGTGACAGGAAAAGGCAGGGGCCAGACACAGGTTCACTCATAGATTCGGAGCTAGGAAGTTGAGGGAGCCCTCCTTGGATGGCTTCTGTTTTTTTCTGTGAAGTAGGAAGTTTTTCTCTGGAGAGGAAGGAGGAAGGAGGGGGGAGGGTTAGATGTTGGAGGGAAGTGGAGAAAGTCAGGAAAAAACCCATTTGAAGTATAGAGGAGAAAACTGACCAGGGAAACACAGCAAGACTGCAGAGAAGTGCCGAGGAGCCATCTGAAATTGATTATTCTGGATTTATACCAATACCAATATGTAGGGCTCTGTGGTTTTCTTCAGGCACCATGGAGGGAATAGCTGGATTTTCCTGTCCTGTTACACAACAAGGCATTGGTAAACACTTCACAAGTGCTTTAGGGGTTGCAATGGGAAGAACACTGACTTATAGCAGTGATGTAAATAATCCCACTATGACAGACTTCAAGCTACCAATGTGATGTTATTGAACTCAGATTTGGGAAGAGATGCCCAGTGGCACACTATTATATAGTGTTCCCACCATACAGATACAATAGGCAAAAATAACCATAAATGCATAGAAAATAATAAAATGTAGTAAAATAACTAAGAAGTGATGAATTTTGATTATTACCTTTGTTTTTATATAATTTCCTTAATTGTAAGTTTAGATAACTTATTTTTTTAGCTTTTATTTATTTATTTGACAGAGAAAGAGAGAGATAGAGAGCAAGCAAAAGCAAGGGGAGAAGGAGAATCAGACTCCCCACTGAGCTGGGAGCCCAATGTGGGGTCCATCCCAGGACCCTGGGATCATGACCTGACCTGAAGGCAGATGCTTAACCGGCTGAGCCACCCAGGTGCTCCTAAGTAACTTAATTTTTCATAATTACTATTTTAACACCTGGCTTACAAAATTCCTACCAATTTTCCAATCAGCTCTCTAAGACAGCATGAGCTGCTCTGGGCCTACCACCAGTTGTAGAAAACCATGAAATGGCCTACAGTAACGGATTGGGTGGGGTTAGGGGCGGGGAGTCAAGATTGCTTTCTTGGGCAAAGGGACTCTCCCCTGAGCCTGCAGAGGTACTCTGAGTTCACTGAGTAAAGGTGCTGGAAATGATTGAAAAAAGCTTGACTCTGGGGAAGAGGAAAGAGGTGTGAGGTGGGACACGAAATCAAGGTTCAAACAATTCGGTATTGGAGGAGTTATCAAGTTTGCATCTATTTTGTGACCATTTTCTGTCATTGTCCCATAAATAGTCATAAAGGTCTGATGGAGTAGGTTGCCACCGAGTGGGGGAAGGGCGCTGCTGGAGAAGAGCTGAGAGAGTGGTTTTGAGTCCAGGGGCAGGAAACCCCGGGCCCCCTGGATCATGTCAGAAGAAAGTCACCTCTGCAAAGGCAAAACGAGCTGGGAGTCTTGCTGTTGGCAGTTTCCCTGAGCTGTGCTTTGTAATAGGTTGGCAGGAAGATACTTGGCGGATGGAAGCTCTTTTTGGTTCTAAAATTACACTTTAGCAATGAATGCTGGTACCTAAGTTTCTTCTTTCAAGTAGCTTACTAAATCAACTTAGACAAAAATCCTTTTGTTGTCATTCTTTAAAGTTCTTTGCATAAGGTACGAGAATAAATTCACTTCAGTTCTGTTCAGTACACTTTTCTGGTATTGGAAAGTCACTTTCCACCAAAGAGCTAACACGTTAATGGCATCAGTTTGGCTTTTATAATCGTGACTGGATATAATTCCGAATCACGTTTGGTGTGAGATACCTCAGCGGGCAGCATTTTCACTCTTTCCAGAGAAAACATTTCAGAGAGTAGCTATATTGTCAACATATCCGTTTGCAAAAATCCTGCCTGTGTAGGCTACAGTCACAATTACAAAGGCACTTAGAGATTTTATTATATTTGATCAGATTTCAGCAGTAACAAGAACCAGAGGATCTAGGAGAAAAATAGGCAAATGTATTAACATTGTAAAAAAAAAAAAAAAAGGCATGTGTTAGGGCAGCAGTTCCCAGAGCAGTAAAACTTGGGGGGCGGGGGGTGGGGAAGGGGGAAGTAGGAAGTGGGAGGTAGGGCAAACAGAGCTGTCAAGTCATGACATTAAAAAGAAATTTCCAGTTGCTGTCATTATCATTTCTTAAAGACATTTTAATACTTAAACAGTAAGAAAATAATCTTTGAATAAGGAGAATGCGTTTAATTTATGGAAAATTCAGCAAATTGTTTTTATTTTTTCATTTAAGGCTTAGGAGTGAAAGTATCTCCATGAGCCATTGTAGGACTCTCATATTTGAGGGTTTTTAAGAATTTAGTGATTCTCTCTTCTGCCTTTTTGATAAATCTTTAATATTCTGCTATATGAGGAAAGGAAAAAAAAGTAACAGAAATAAAGGGGCTGTGATGCTTGTAGTTTTAAAAGGCAGTTTTCTTTGAAAAGTAAGAAGAACTATATGTGTTTCCTTGTTTCCTATGGCTCTGATAGGAAGAAGAGGGTGATTGGGAGGAAAGTTATGATCATGTATAGTCTGGCATAATGGAGAGAACACAGTTTTCAGAACTGGGACAGGCCTAAACAGGGACACATCTAAAAAAGAAATAAAGAAAACAATCCCATTCACAATAGCATCAAAAACAATAAAATACTTAGGAATAAATTTAACTAAGGAAGTGAAAGACCTGGACTATAAGTGAAAGACCTGAAAACTATAAGACTTCGCTGAAAGAAATTGAAGACACAAATGGAAAGATATCCCGTGATCATAAATCAGAAGAATTAATATTGTCAAAATGCTCAGTTTATCAAAAGCTCTTTATAAATTCAGTACAAGTCCTTTCAAAATTCCATGTCGTTTTCACAGAAAAAGAAAAGAAATTCTAAAATTTGTATGAAACCACAAATACCCCAAATAGCCAAAGTAATCTTGAGAAAGATGAAAGTATTATGCTTCCTAATTATTACAAAGCTATAGTAATTAAAATTGCATGAGATTGTTACAAAAATAGACACACTGACCAATGGAACAGAAAAGAGAGCCCAGAAATAAACTCCTGCATATATGACCAACTAATATTTGAGCTAAGAATATACAGTGGGCAAATAGAATAGTCTCTTAAATAAACGTGTTGGAAAAATTAGCTAACCACATGCAGAAAAATGAAATTGGATCCTTACCTTATACCACTCATAAAAATTAACAATATTGGTTAAAGATTTAAGCATCAGATCTGATACTGTAAAACTCCTAGAAGACAACATAAGAAAGAAGATCTTTGATATTAGTCTTGGCAATGATTTTTGGATATGACACCAAAAGCACAAGCAACAAATGCAAAAACAAAACAAAACAAGTAGAATTACATCAATCTAAAAAGCTTCTGCACAGCAGAGGAAATGATCAACAAAATAAAAAAGCAACCTATGGAATGGGAGAAAATAATTGCAAACCGTATATTGGATAAGGAGTTAATATCCAAAATAAATAAAGAATTCATGCAACTCAATAACAAAAAACAGATTTTAAAAATGGGTAGAAGAATAAAATAGACATTTTTCCAATGAAGACATTCAAATGGCCAACAGGTACATAAAAAGATGCTTAACATCATTAACCATCAGGGAAATGCAAATCAAAACCACAGTGAGATATTTTACCCCACACCCATTAGAATGGCTATCATCAAGAAGACAAGAGATAACAAGTGGTTCCGACTATGTAAAGAAAAGGGACTCCTTGTGCACTATTGGTAGGAATGAATTGGTTCAGACACTATGGGAAGTAGTATGGAGGTTCCTCAAAACCTTAAAAGTACAACTGCTGTATGATCCAGCAATCTCACTTTTGGGTATCTATTCAAAGGAAATAAAAATATGACATTGAAAAGATATCTAGGGACACCTGGGTGGCTCAACGGTTGAGCAACTGCCTTTGGCTCAGGTCATGATCCTGGATTCTGGGATCGAGTCCCACGTCAGGCTCCCTGCATGGAACCTGCTTCTCCCTCTGCCTAAGTCTCTGCCTCTTTCTGTGTCTCTCATGAATAAATAAATAAACTCTTTTAAAAAAAAAGATGTCTATGCTCTTATATTTACTGAAGCATTATTCACAATTGCCAAGATATGGAAACAACCTAAGTATCTATCAATGGATGAATGGATAAAAAGAAAATGGTATATGAATATCCAGTGCAATAGTATCCAGCCGTGAGAACAAAGGAAATCCTGCCATTTGCAACAACATGGATAGACCTATGATAAATAAGATAAGTTAGACTGAGAAAGATAAATTCTGCATTATATAACTTATATATGGAACCTAAGAAAGTCAAACTCAGAATTAGAGAGTAGATTGGTGGTTATCAGGGACTGGAGGTGAGGGAATTGAGAAGATGTTGTTCAAAGGTACAAACTTGCAACCAGTAGATAAATTCTAGAGATAAAATACACATCATAGTGATTACAGTCAACAATACTGTTTTGGTGGTTGTTGGATTTGTGAATGTTGTTTTAAGGTATTTGTGTCTATATTCCAGGGAAATTTTTGGTCTGTAAATTTTTTTCTTATAATATCTTTGTCCAGTTTTTGTATCAAGGATATGCTAAGCTTCATGATGTAGTATTCTCTCCTCTTCCACTTTCTGAGTTTGTATAAGATTTGTATTATTTCTTAAATGTTTGATAGCATTACCAACAAAAATAAATCTTTCTTTTGATCTGTAGTAACTCTCTTATTAATGAGTTCCTTATGTTTATTTAATGATTTTCTTGTGGTGACCTCTAATAGAAATGATTATCAGGATAATTCAGTTGGCAAATTATAATGTATTTAATTACAAGACAAAAAAATATCATCTAGGGCGCCTGGGTGGCTCAGTCAGTTAAGCATCTGCCTTCAGCTTAGATCATGATCCCAGGGTCCTGGGATTGAGCCTGTCAGGGCTCGCTGCTCTGCGGGGAGCCTGCTTCTCCCTGTCCTCCCTGCTTGTGCTCTCTGTCACTATCTCCGTCTCTCTCTGTCAAACAGATAAATAAAATCTTTAAAAATAATTGTATGATAAGTTTCACAGTTGCTAAGAGATTGGATCTTAATTGTTCTAACCATGAAAAAGAAATGATAATTTTGTGATGTGATAGAGGTTAGCTGCTGCTGTGGTGGCAGTCATCTTGCAATGTATGTGTATCAGATCAACATGTTGTATACCTTAAACTTACACAGTTGTATGTCAGCTCTATTTAAAAAAATAATAATAATAAAGAACTAAGATCTAGGATAAAATCCCAGCCCTACCACTTTCAACCCAGGGACTTGGGCTACTTACTGAACCTCTCCAAACCTCAGTTTTCTTCTTTTCAAAAGAGGGATAATGATACAAGTACATCTCAAATGGTCATGATGATTTGAGGAAATAAAATATAAATATAGAATATGACTCAAGATTGCTTAACATTCAGTAATTTTTTGCTCTTTACTTCTATCATCCTCATATCCCTCCATTTAAAAATAATGACAGAAACGGGTAATAATTTCTTTTCAATGTCTTGAACTTGACTTTGTTATTAGTACCCTCACCTTCAGAAACACACACCTATACCCTTCCCCACTGACCCCAATCTGGTCTGGGAATTTACAAGAATAGGTTGCACGTAGTAAGTCCCTACTAAAAATTAGCTATTATGGTTTTTATACTTTACTCTTTTCCCGTTTTTTTTTGGTCTTAAAATGGATATTTCCCATGCTTGTAAATTGGTCTTGCACTCTCATTAATACTTGGCACTTTGCAAATTTGATCTGTGCGAACCGCTGGGAGCCCCTGAGCGCGCTCACAGTGACTAAGCCCGAGAGCACCCAGAGGCCAGGGTCCTCCCCTAGAGGCACCAGTTGCTTATCTGAGGCTTTCCATTCCCATGCTTTTCAGGCTCGCCCCTGGCTACTGTGTGCTTCCATACCTCCAGTGTTTTATTGCATTTTATTGCATTACGGAATGAGCACAGGGCTGTCAGTTAAGTCGCAAGTAACGCAGTAAAGTGGCGCATCTGTAGTTCATTTGTTTCATTAACGTTGTCAACAGCGATGTATTGTCTGGGTTGGATGCTGGAGTGACGTTAAAATACAAAACCAAAAAAGTCAGCTTCTGGGAAACTGTCAGTCTGGGGGAGGGCTGATAAAAGATCTAATGCCCACATGAACAATTAGACCTTTAGAGCAGAGTGTTGTTAGGGGTCTTTGTGGAGGTGTGTTGGCTCGGGCTGCTAGTGAAGTGGGGGGTGGGGGGCAAGGAGGAGTGCAGATGAGCCCCCCAGTGAGAGCTTAGGGTCTGCTCAGCCCCAGAGGTGGATGGAGGGGACGGGGAGTATTCAGAGCAGAGGGACAGGGCAAACGAAGACATGGAAGCTAGGGACAGCTTGCGGGGTGGGAGCCTGTATGTGTGAAGAGCTAAAGCAGGAGGAACGGGGGCAGGAACAGGGGTGAGAGGTGTCTGGGCCACGGAGGAGCTTGGAAGCCGTGGGAGCACCTCAGGGGCAGCAGAGGCTCGCAGGCCTTCCACAGCGCGGTCTGACTGCGTCCGTACTTGGGCAATTTCCGTCTGCCTGAAATGCCAGCTGACACCCTACAGATGTGGCCCTTGCCAGCTCAAATCCACATTTCCTCCGGCTCTCTCAGGCCACAGCAATTCCTGCTTCCTTTAAACTCGTACAACAACCAGTGTATAAACCTTATGGAGGTTAATACTCACAGGCCCTGCCCTGTGAATTATTTCTATGTGAAAATATTTCTTGACTCTTCTGCAAGCCAGTGAGTTCCTGGAGCTCAGGACCCACTTCTTCTCCCTCTTTCTTCCACAGAAGCCATATTAGAGCTTTAAAATACTAACTGCGATAAATATTTGTTGTTCAATTGTTGCATCTCTGGCTTTGTGGGAAGAGTAGGACCAGGGTCAGATCCAGAAGTCTGATGCAGACATGCTATATTTAGGGGAACTTCTGGCCTTCCAGGCCACAGGCAGGGAAACGGGGTAATATTCTTGAAATTTTTTTCTAGGTGTGCAAGTTACCACATTCTCCTGGTTTCTTCCCAATTCTCTTGACTGTTTCTTCTCCATCCCCTTTGTCAGCCTCTCCTTAAGGAGAGATGCTGGAAAGCCTCCTTTCTTTCTTTGAAATTCTCTCTCTCTAGAATATTTCAATTCACTCTTGAGGCTGATTCAAGTTGCCATTTTTATACCAATGGCTCTCAGATCAGGACTTCCCACCCAGCCCTTCTCTCTGACCCTGGCCACCACCAACCACCTTCCAGCTCCTCATGACCCCTCAACGAATCTCTGCTTGGGTGTCTCACCGACACTTCAAATCCAGTGTGCCTGAAATTGAACTCATCTTTCTATTCCCTATGTAAACAAACAATAACAAAACAAACGAAAACCCTGCCACTCCTCCAGTGTCTCCCTGCTTCACCAATAGCCCCAGGTACTCTGTAGCTCAAGTAGAAAGCCTGGGAGCTCTTCTCTCCACCCCTCCTCCTGCCAACTCTCACATCAAGTCAATCACCCAGATATTCCCTTACTTCTCCCCATTCATGGAAACCAAGCTCTCTGCCTGGATTATTTCAAAGGGTTCCCTGGATACACTCCTGACCCTCTTACAATCTATTCTCTGTCCCACAGCTAGAAAAAAAAACTCATGATCATGTAGATCTGATTATGTGACTTCCTTAATGCTCCTCAGTGGTGCATTAAAATGAAGCATATTGAATGACCAGGCCTCAGCCTAGTCAAATTTCATGTGTTCTATGCATTAAAGTTATCTTGTCCTGTATTGTGGTGTTGGTGATCGAGTGGGATAACTGATGGGTATGTGCTAAGCCATCTTCTAGGTACAGTTTGGGAACCTATGCCTACCTTTCTCTAGTGTGTGGGTGTTTTAACATATGCAATGATCGTGACTGTTCCATTTGTTCTAGACAATACGTATCTCAGAGATGAAGTACAGTGATAGGAAATTCTTGACCCAAGAAAATAAATATCACATGATTCATGTTTTTTAAAATGGGGGTTGCTGCTTAGGTCTATGCCATCTTGGAATGATTACCCCAAGATACTCATTAAGCCCGGGTGTCGATTTACTGGGCAGCAACTGTACTTCACCAACAATTGAACTGAAGTCCTGGAAGGCCATTAAAATGAAATGAATAATCTAATCTTCTCTGCAAAATCAGCACAGGATTCTAATTTATGCTTATCAAAAAAAATCATTTCTATCCAAATTAACCAATCAGTAATATAACATTAAGGCAATTATATTAGACAATGTTTCCAAGAGATTGAATTACATCAAATTAATTCCACGTTGGCTTAGATCTCCAAGCCAGGTATTTTCCGGAGGCCATGTGTTATGAATATTTGTGCCACATCTGGGTTTCTCTGGGCCAAAAGGGGTACTCATAATCATAACATGCATTAAACATGTATACATGAGCTGTAGTAGAATGAACAATAGTAAATTATTTTAGAGCCATCAATTAGAAAAGGTTAAAGAGGCTAATACCGGAGTCGGGAAAGGAAGAAATTCAACTGCCAGCAGTGAAACATTAAAAAAAATATTGTTAGGGCAAGTGGTCAAGTATAAATGAATTAAGGAATGAATATATGTAGCAGTCAACAATGTGTCCAGAATGCTTTTAAAAAACATACGCTTTCCTAGCTCAGTAGCAGACATCACATCGCACGCACACACAGAAATCCAAAATCAAAAATGATTTTTTTTCTCACGAGGCATAATTCAATATATTTGAAAATGATAATTTGGACGTTCCAGACTCTCTTTGGGTATTGGTGTCTTGAGGTCTGGCACAATGTAATCCCTTCCCAGAAAAGAAAGAAATTCATTACGTCATTGCTTAATACAAGCTTGCTTGTTAGCTGGATGCTATCTAATTTAATCTCCCTCCAACAGCTTTATCAGTGGAGAGGTATTAGAATCCCAGTTTTCCAGAGGGGAAACTGAGACCCGGAAAACTGAAGGGATTTGCCTAAAGTGTCATGGCTAATTTCAGCAGAGAACGCCCACTCCTCAAGCCATCCCAGCACATGTTATACCCTTCAAGCTGCCTCTCCTGGCACGACACCCACGCTAAAAGAAACTCCTATAGCATATGATTCCATTGACAGAAGACCAAGCCCGGATCAGCACGCCATGGTTGCTGCTTGGAAGGGCTGCAACACAAGATGCCAACCCCAACAGAGAAACTTCTTTTTGCTTTCAAGGAAGATTGGGACTTAAATCCAGCAGATATTTACCAAGTACCTTCTATGATCAGATCCTGTGCTCTGTGTTTTCACGTATTTCTCAATTGTCACAACAAATTATTTTACTGATATGCATGCAAAAAAATAAAACTTCACATTTAAAAAGAACCAAGTGTACTCTGTGGATAAGGAGGGGCACTTTTAGAATTTTCTATGTATCACTCATTCTTGGGAACAGATGTGATTACTGTCTTAAAAGCAAGCTCATTTGAATGCCCAAGTATCAACTTGTAGACATTTATTCTCTTCTTTCTTTTAATCAAGCTTGGTGTTTTTTAATCTTTAGTGGGACTAAGAATTAGGATTGTATGCCCATTTTAGAGATTTTTCAAGGATGATTTTGAGATGTGCGATGTTTTAGCTTTAGGGTGCTGTTGGAACCTAGCCCCTGCTCCAGATAGGACCCTGTGGTAGACTAGGACTGGGGAAGCTGCTAATAATTCTCCTGGTGTCCATGTTGCTATCACCCCCTTCTTTGGGGACACCACTCTTCCTCCCTGTACTCTAACCCAGTGATCTAAATGGGAGCATTCATCTTTTTATATGACTGTCGCCCTGGCCCCAGTGATTAGTTCCAGATATTAGACACATGATCTGTATGATCCAAGTTGGAACATCACATCTGTTTCCCAGGACTTTTCAAAGAGGAACTAGAGAGATTCCCATATACTTTCTCCTTTCTGGTTGTGGTCCCCTGAGGGTGTGAGCCTGGAGCCACCAGTGCCGCCCATGGAGAGATAGTGGCACTGGAGTCTCTGGATCCAGTCTGGATTCCTCAGGCCTGCTTTGTCCTGCCTGTCTCACGATTTAGCTCTGTGAGTCAATAGATTTACCCATTTTCTTAGGCACACGTGGGGATTTTGTCTCATGCAATCAAAGAGTTCCGACTGAAGACCTCAGGGAAATGTTTTTTGTACGTATTTACCTAAATTACAGTATGCTGCAATAGAAGGCATGCTGGTTTTGAAATAACATTAGAAAGAATTTTGAATATTAGGAGGTATCAGGTACCTATTATTGACATATGGTGTTGGGATGGAATGTGAGAGAGAATTGGTCCAGGACTAAATGGTTCATTTAGCTCAACTCAGGGACTGGTCAGACCGCTGCTCAGACCCAGATGCACCAGAATTCTCTTCCTAATCAAGTTCATTTGAACTGCTTCACATTGCCCATTCCCCACTGAATTGTGGGGACACATCATCTGTTAACCTTAGGCCCAGAGACACAGCAGAGCCCTGTCCTTCCAGGCAGTGAGCTGTGAGCACAGGTATGGTGAGTACCAGTCCTGAACCCTGGCAGCGGTACAGACACAATTGCTCCTAGGAATTATTACACTATTAACCCACAGGGGCAGGGCTAAAGAGGGGGAACATTTAGAGCCCCACAGGGCTAGGTTTTAATTTAACTGTGTTGCTCACCAACTGAATTCTCTGAGGGCCAGGTTTTTCAGCTACAAAATGAGGATAAAAATACTTAAGCCTTTAGTGCTTTTATGGGAACTAAATAAAGGAACTACAGAAAGGACATAGTTGGCACTTAATATGTAGTATCTGTAGTAAGGATGATGATGGTAGGTGATGTTAATAACAGTAACTTTTTCACTAGAAAGTAGTCTCGTGCTCTTTTCCCAACAGACAAATACAACGTGGGAAAACGGTCCTTTTCCTTGGGGTCATGTGATGAGTGGCTAACAAAGATAGGATTCAAATAACTGACTCATTTTAGGGACTTGTATATTCTTTAAAAAAAAAAAAAAGAAAAAGAAAAAAAGGTTTATTTATTTATTTATTTATTTATTTATTTATTTATTTGAGAGAGAAAGTATGCACTCATCCGGGGAGGAGCAGAGGGAGAGAGAAACTCAAGGAAACTCTGCACTGAGTGTGGAGCCCAATGTGAGACTAGATCTCACCATCCTGATGTAGCAGACCTGAGCCAAAACCAAGGGTCAAACACTTGAACTTACTGTGCCACCCAGATACTCTGAATTTGTACATTCTTATGAGCCAAAAAGTATTCAAATGCTAGAAATGCCTAGTTAGTTTCATGAACGAAGTGTGAATCAGTATTATTTTGCCTTTTTAAAAAAATTTCAGTTTTCAAAATAAAAGTTGATGGAAGTATGCTTTTTACAGTGTCTTAGGCCCCAATTTGGGGGTCATTCTTACTCTTAGATTACATTAGAAACAGACTTCTAAATTCTTCCTTCTTCATTTTGATTTTTTTTTTAGTTTTAAAGTTTTCTTCACATTTTTCAAAGGTGAGGCACTGTTTCCTACCTTAATGAAAATTAAATGAAACTATTGCATTTCCCCAAAGAGAGGTCTTGAGGAAACGCAGATCCCTGAGAGGATATCGTTAACTGCCTGCTTCCTATAAGTGAGGCCTCTTCTCAAACAGCTCTGCTGTTTAATTTCAGCTCTCACCAATAACCCTTTCGTTGTTTCGATCAAGTGTTTAATTTCCCTGAAAGATTTTCTCAGATTTCAACTATTATTGAGAGGATTTTCATTTCACCCTAACCCTTTAATGGCTAAATCTTGCATATCCATTATTTCGAAAAGGGTATTTCTGTTCATCTAAGTAAATAGTTCACGGATTTGATCTTCTTTTCTTGCCTATTACTGCTGAAATGAGGAATTATTTGGAAACTTCTTTTGCTAAATGACTAGCCTGTAAAAATCAACTAAAGTTAAACATTTACAAAAAACAGTCTTGGACAACTCTCAATTATCTACAGCAATATAGACTAAAGCATAGATTACTAAAAACAGATAAACTCCCACACTTGATTTTGGCCATTCTATAACTTTCTTCCAAGTAAAGTGTGTATTTAACCTTCAGTTCAGCTTTTTTACAATCCTTAAACTCTTTCTAATTTTAGCAAAACATAAAATATTCAAAAGGAGGTAACAGGAAAAAGAAGAAAGAGGTAGGATAACAAAATTCTAGGGGAAGAATTATTGCCGTTAATATTTAAATACACACAAAAATGATTCTTTTTAAAAACACATAAAAATAATAGTAACAAATCAATCCAGTGTGGCTTTTGCCAGATTCTTCTCCAGGCTTTAACTTATTTTAGCCCTAATCATAAACCATAGCTGGCTTTCAAATCTGGGTTAGGTGCCGTGTACCAAGGAATTTGGCTTTATCCAAAGAGAAGGTCTGATCTTTGCTCTCAGCTTCTGAGATGCACTCTGTCATATCTGGTAAGAGTGTCTTTGTTTAGTGCACGGACTGTCTACATAAGAAAGACCAACAATGTGCTTAAGCTCAGGGCTCTGGGTCACGTAGTGTCATTGGGCCCGGAGACTGAGTTCACTCAGGTAGTAATCAATCAGCCACGTCTATGGAATGAAGCCCCAATGAAAGCTCTAGACATTGAAGCTCAGGTGAGCTTCCCCGGTTGGCAATCCTCTGTGAGCATTGTCATTCATTGATGTTGGGAGAGTAACACATCCTGATTCTATGAGAAGGGGACGACAGAAGCTTTGAATCTGAAGGCCTCTCAGACCCTGCCCTACATGTCTCTTCTTTTAGTTGATTTCTTTCGGTATCCTTTCCTTGTAATTAAATTATGACTACTTTCTGTGAGTTCTGAGTCTTTAGAGCCAATAATAGAATCTAAGGATGATTTGGGGACTCCCCACTTAAGGAAGGCAGTGTTGGGGATTATGCTTTCAAACTTGAAACTTTTGTCTATGTAGTGCACCTCTTCAATCCTCCCACAGCACGCTGTCACTACTTCTATAATAACATCTAACACGTTGTTCTTTTTGTTTGTTTTTTAAATATTAATAGTATAGTGATAATGGGGAAACTGAGGTTCAGAGTGATTGAGCAACTTGCTTAGAGTCACATAGTAAGTGATAGAGCAGGGATTCATTGGAGCCTGGTTATTCTGGCTCCAGAGTCCAAGCTATTAATCACCACAATGTTCTGCCTCCGTGTTTTTTTTTTTCTTAATTTTTATTTATTTATGATAGGCACACAGTGAGAGAGAGGCCGAGACACAGGCAGAGGGAGAAGCAGGCTCCATGCACCGGGAGCCCGACGTGGGATTCAATCCCAGGTCTCCAGGATCGCGCCCTGGGCCAAAGGCAGGCGCCAAACCGCTGCGCCACCCAGGGATCCCTGCCTCCGTGTTTGTTGCAAATAACAGAAACACAAAATAGAGCTTAAGTTGAAATCCCACCTCCCACAAAAAAAACCCAAACAAAAAAACAAACAAACAAGGAATTCGTTATTGTAAGTTCTCCTCCTCACCCTCCTTTTACTTCTCTCTCTCTGCTTCTCCGCACTCTGCCTCTGCTTTTGTCTGCGCAAAACATGAAAACAATAGTTGTACAGTATGGGGGAGAAGGCGGTATGGATGGAAAGACTTCAAAGGGAAATCCACTGGACCTGTGGCTAACTGGATTTGGAAGATAAAGAAGAAGGAAAAGTCAACAAAATCTTCAGTTTTTAACCTGGTTAACTTGGGGGATGTTATTACCCGTGATAGAGGCAATTTCAAGGAAAGATAATAAGCTCACTTTTTTTTTTTACCTTATTAAGGTATAATTTACATAGAATAAAATTTACACATGTTAAGCACACAGGTTGACTTTTGACAAATGTATATCAAGGTATAAAATATTTGCAGGTGCCCCGAAGGTCCCCATGTGTTCCTTCCTTTCCTTGTCATGCCTCACAACCACTAATTTGATTTCTGTTACTATAGATCGATTTTACCTGTTCCAGAACTTCATTTAAACAGGATTATACTTCTTCCTATGTTTTTTGTATCTAGTTTCTTTTGCTCAGTATAATGGCTGTCCGTGGGCTTGTCCATGTTGTTGCATGTATCAGTAATTTGTGGAGGTGGGGGATAGTGCAAATAGTATTCCATAGTATGAGTATAGCATCATTCATTTATTCCCTTATCAGATGATGAACTTTTGGTTAGGTTTCCAATTTTGAGTAATTCTAAATGAAACTGCCCTAAACATCCAGTGTATGTTGTCAAGGAGCAAGAATTTCCTGTTTCCTTCAAGGTCCTTCTGGTCGGACTAAGAATCAAACTGACATGAGACAGATTCATAGGAAAAAATCAAATTTAATAGCATACCTATGGGGAATCTGCACAGACATGGAAATTCCAAAGGCAGGCAAAGTGAGGTGTGTGTGTGAATCTTGAACTAAGGAGAAAGGGTAGGGGTCTAGGACTTCAAAGGGAAGGAAGGCAGTTCACAGGAAGATGAAAAAGAGTAAATGTTTGGTAAACAAAAGTTTGTTGGGCCACTCTGAAATAATGGGATTTGAAGCACTTTGATCAAACAGGCTTTCCTAGGTTCCTCCCTAGGTATAGTTACCTACTTCATAGATACCGTAGTTATCTATGGTGAGAGCTTTCTTCCTGGAGTAGATCCTCTATTTAAATTCTTTTTAGGCAATTATGGGAGAGGTAAAAGGCTTTTCCTGAATCTGCTCACTTTTATGGCTTTTTAACTAAAAAATAATCTTTAGGCCAAAGTGACCCATGGGTGGCAGCTGCCCTTGTTCCCTTTTATAGACAGATATTTTCATTTCTTATGGGTAAATACCTAGGAAGCAGAATTACTGGCTCAAAAGTTTGATGTGTGTTAACTTTTCAAGAAATGGCTAAATGGTTTTTCAAAGTGGTTGCTCCATTTTACACTCCAACTGGCAATGCATGAGTGCTGCTCTCCACCCTGGCTGGTCCACACGATGGCCAGTCTTCTTAATCTTGTGACTCTGTGAGTGTGAAACAGCATCTTACCATGCGTGTTAAATAGATATTGAGGTATAACTTACATACCACAAAAATTTACCTGTTGTAAGTGTGTGTACAGTTTAGTGATTTCTAGTAAATGTAGACTTGTGTAAATATTACCACAAGCCAGTTTAAGTATATTTCTATTACCTAAAACATTTCCTCACGTTCACATGCAGTCAGTCTGCTCCCATTCCCAGCCCAAGGGAATCAAAGATCTACTTTCTGTCTCTATAAATTTTACCTCTTTCAGCTTTTTCATGTCAGTGGAATCCTACAATAGGTAGTCTTTTGAATCTGGCTTCTTTCGCTTATAATATTTTTGAGCTTCATCAATGTTGTAGTTTGTATGTCAAGAACTATAGAAGGCCTGGGGAGCTTGGGTGGATCTGCTTTCGGCTTAGGTCATAATCCCAAGGTCCTGGTATGGACCCTGAGTAGGGTTCCCTGCTCAGTGGGGAGTCTGCTTTGCCCTCTCCCTCTCCTCTTTCATCTGCTTGTGCTCTGTCTCTCTCTCAAATAAATAAATAAAATCTTAAAAACAAACAAACAAACAAACTATGGGAGGTCTGAAATCTTACCCTGATTGCAAACTAGCAAGTTAGCCTGCCACAATTTCATGACTGAAGACATGAAACTCCCAGGTCAGGGAGAAGCAAGTCAGGGCCTCCTTACTCACGGCCCAGCAGGCAGCACGAGAGCTTCATGTCTGTGCTGATTCCCTCTGCCCCTCAAGTCCCACAGGTTCGCTGCAAGTGGGGCCACATGGATGCACATGCAGTGGGTGTATGTCAAAGATGAGGAATTCTAAGCTTAGGAACCCCCAATTTTTTGTGATGGGCTGCCAGCAAGCCCGCTCGCTCAACGTCTGCCCTGGAGAGAGACATTATCTTTATTAAACTGGACATCAAACAAATCATCCCTCTGGGGCAGCCCTGGTGGCTGAGTGGTTTAGCACCGCCTTTAGCCAGGGGCGTAATCCTGGAGTCCGGAGATCGAGTCCCACGTCGGGCTCCCTGCATGGAGCCTGCTTCTCCCTCTGCCCGTGTCTCTGCCTCTTTCTCTCTCTGTGTGTCTCTCATCAATCAATAAATAAAATCTTAAAAAACAAAAAACAAACAAAAAAAAAACCCCAAAAACAAATCATCCCTCTGCTCCACAGCGAGGTACTATCTCAATCTTCCACACCAGTTTGCTTAACAATCATCCTTGAAAAAAATGATCTGGAATGAAGACAATCAGTGTCTTAGACCATGGAGAATTTTCTCCAAACAATATTTCAGTAGTTTATTTGTGAAATAATATTCTGTATAAGTAAAATATTATATATGTAAAAAAAAGAAAATTGTTTTGTATAGTACCACACCTTTGTTTACCTCTTCCTCAGTTGTTAGATATATGCATTATTTTCCATTTGGGACTATGATTCACAAACATGCTTTTATGTGAATATATGTTTTCATTTCTCTAGATTCTTAGGAGTGGAACTGCTGGATTGTATGGTAACTTAATGGTAAACTTTTAAAGAAACTGCCAAACCATTTTCCAAATTAGCTGTATCGTTTTTACATACATTCCTATCAGCAAAGTATGAATGTTCTAATTTCTCTATATCCTTCCCAACACTGAGCATTCTCTGTCTTTTTGTTAGTAGCCCTTCTATGGGATATGAAATGGTATCTTATTGTAGTTTTAATTTGCATTTTCCTAATAATGAATGCTGTTGAGTACCTTTTCACAGGCTTATGAGCCATTTGTATATTTATCTTAATGAATTGTCTACTTAAATCTTTTTCTCATTTTATAATTGCATCATTTGTCTTATTATTGAGTTATAAATGTTCTTTATACATTCTAGATACAAGCCCTTTTCCATATATGTGATTTACAAATATCTTTTCCCAGTCTGTGTCTTGTCTTTTCATTCTTAATGGTGTCTTTTGTTGCTGTTATTCATTTTTTAAGTTTTATTGAGATATAATTTACACATTGGAAAATTCACCTGTTTAAAGTGTGCAATTCAGGCAGCCCGGGTGGCTCAGCAGTTTAGTGCCGCATTCGGCCCAGGACGTGATCCTGGAGACCTGGGATCGAGTCCCACATCGGGCTCCCTGCATGGAGCCTGCTTCTCTCTCTGACTGTGTCTCTGCCTCTCTCTCTCTCTCATGAATAAATAAATAAAATCTTTTTAAAAAAATAAAAAATAAAGTGTGCAATTCAATGGCTTTTAGTATATTTACAGAGTATATTTATATCACTACATATATTTTTATGCAATATCATCAATTCTTATTTTATAACATTTTCATCATCTTCAAAGGCAACATTGTATCCATTAGCAGTTGTTCTCCCTTCTCTCCTCCCTGTAGCCTCTGGCAATCATGAATCTTTCTGTCTCTGAAGACTTGCCTATTCTGGACATTACATATAAAAAAAGGGATTATACAATATGTGGTCTTTTGTGACTGGCTGCACTCAGCATAATGGTTTTGAAGTTCATCCATGTTGTAACATATGTACTTCATTCTTTTTTATTAATGATAATGTTGCATTGCACGGATAGATCACATTTTGTTTATCCATTCATCCAGTTGATGGACATTTGGAGTGTTTCTACTTTTTGGCTATTATGAAAAAATGCTGGTATGAACATTCATGTGCAAGTTTTAGTGTGGGCATATAATTTCATTTATCTTGGGGTTTTGTTAGCTATTTAGATATTTTCATTATAAAAAAAAAGATATTTTCATTATCTAAGACTGGAATTGCTGGGTCAGATGATAACCCTCTGACATTTTGAAGAACTACCAAACTGTTTTCCAAAATGATGGCACTATTTTGCATTCCCACGGGCAGTGTATAAGGGTTCCAATTGTTGCACTTCCTCATCAACACTTGCTATTATTTCTCTTTTTTTATCATTGTCATTCTAGCAGATGTAAATTGGTATCTTATAATATTATTGGTGTTAATTTGCATTTTCTTTTTTTTATTTCTTTATTAGAGGGGGCGGGGGCGCAGAGACACAGGCAGAGGGAGAAGCAGGCTCCATGCAGGGAGCCGGACGTGGACCTAGATCTCAGGTCTCCAGGATCACACCCTGGGGCTGAAGGAGGTGCTAAACCGCTAAGCCACCCGGGCTGCCCAATTTGCATTTTCCTAACTACTACTATGCTGAGCAGCTCTTTATGCCTATATTCACCGTTTGTATATCTCTGGAGAAATGTTTATTCAAATGTTTTGCTCAATTTCTAATTTCATTATTTTTTTATTGTTGGGTTAGAAGAGCTCTTTTATATTCTAGATACAAGTGCCTTATCAGATTAATGGTGTTTCTTGAAGTGCCAAAGTTTTTCATTTTGGTGATTTCGCTTTCTGGCATTGTATTCAAGAAAACTTTGCCTCATCCAAACTCACAAAGATTATCTCCTATATTTTCTTCTAGGAGTTTCATAATTTTAACTATTACACTTAGGTTTATGATCCTATATTGAGGTCTTTAAAATAGTCTCTGTGTATTTGTGAGGTAGGTTCATTTTCCTGTATGTGAATATCCAGTTGTAGGGAGGGATATCCTGCATATGGATATCCAATTCCAGCAGTACATATTGGAAAGGTTATAGTTTGCTATTGAATTATTTTTGTACCTCTGCTGAAAATCAGTTCAGCATAAATGTGAGATTTATTTCTGGACTCTCAATTCTGTTCCACTGATCCCTATGCCTATCCATGAGCCAATACTACCCTGTCTTGACTACTGTGACTACTGTGGCTTTATAGTAAACTTTGTTAGGACATTCTCTTTGTTCTCTTAGCAATTGTTTTGGCTATTCTAGTTCCTTTGCGTTTCCATATAAACCTAAGGATCAATTTGTCAATATATACAAAAAAAAGTTGGGATTTTGAGAGGGATGTATTGAATTTATAAATCAATTTGGGGAGAATTGTCACCTTAACAATATTGAGTCTTCCAATTCATGGACCTGGGGTGTCTTTCCATCTATTTAGATCTTTAATGTGTCTCACCTATGTATTGCCATTTTTAGTGTATGTCTTCCACCTTTAAGTTTATCGCTACAAAAAATATAAAATAAAATAAAATAAAATAAAATAAAATAAAATAAAATACATTTATTGCTACAGGGCAGCCCGGGTGGTTCAGCGGTTTAGCGCTGCCTTCAGCCCAGGGCTGATCCTGGGGTCTCGGGATCGAGTCCCACATTGGGCTCCCTGCATGGAGCCTGCTTCTCCCTCTGCCTGTGTCTCTGTCCCGCCCCTCTCTGTGTCTCTCATGAATAAATAAATAAGTAATTTTTAAAAATATAAATTTACCACTACATATATTTTTTATGTTATTGTGAATGCAATTGTTTCCTTAATTTGATTTTTGGATTGTTGGATGCACGGATATAGAAATATAATTGGCCTTTGTGTGTAGCTTTTGTATCTTGGAAACTAATTTAACCTGTTTATTAGTTCTAATCGTTTGTTGTAGATTCCTTGGGATTTTCTACATACAATGTTGTGTCATATGTGAATGAAGACAGTTTTACCTATTTCTTTCTGATCTGAATGCATTCATTATTTTTCCTTACAGAAACGTAAGAGGCAAGAAACATCCTTGTCTAGTCCCTGATTTTACAGGAAAGTATTTCATCTTTCACTATAAGTATAATGTTAGTTGTATGCAATTAACTGCTTTCCAAGAATTTTCAGAAACATAGCAAAGGAGAGTGTACACCTTGATACAGAGTCCTTTGTTCCTCTGATTGGCTTGGCTGAAAGAAGAGATAGAGACTGCGATAGAGACAGAGACAGAGATGGGATAGAGATGGAGATAGAGATGGAGATGATAAAGACAGAGATAGAATAGTAAAGGCGTGAACGAGTCACCTGAATGACATCAGCCAAGCTGATTCTGTCAATGGGTTGTAACCTAGAAGGCATGGAGGACCTGGACAGGAAATGATAAAAATCAAGACAATGCCCAGTGGCTTTCTGTCATCACAAAAATCCTTATCTCAAGGTAAGAGTAAATGCTATCTTAAACTGAGAGCTGGGAAAAAGAGGCTCCCTGAACTGGCATTATCTGTGTGGAAAATGCTGTTGGAAGGACTGGGACAGGATGTAGACATGCATTAAGGGAGGGCAAATCCCTTCAGTATGAAAGCAGAGCTTGAAATATTACATTAGGCAAGTGTACTGGCTGCCCTGCCCATTAAATATTCATGCTAAAATCCCTGTCAATCAACAAGAACAACCTTGTCCCACTCAGACCTACTAAAGAAAAGCTGTGTGGGTTATTCAACAAATTAAGGGAAAAGGGACTTGGCTTTTCCCTTTTTTTGTTGTCCACAACGTTGCCAAAGATGCTTCAGCTTTGAAGATCAAACTACTTCCTTTCTTGCCTGTCTTTTGACAGAAATGGTTGCATGACCTTGGAAGTGTAACCTAACCCATAAGGGCCTCAATTTTCTCACCTGAAGGGTGGAGATAATAATAGCGCTTACATCCTCAGAGACCCATGGTGAGAATTGAATGAGATAATGTGGGTAAAGTACTGATATGAAACACTCAGGAAATGGTAGCTATCATTGCCTTGATTCAGGCAGAAAAATATTCATTGTCCAACTCATAACATCTGCCATCAGCCGGAACCATAGACCCCATGGCACCTCAAGACCCACCCTAGTATAAATTGGGATGTAGCAAAGAGTTAAATATCCCCCAAAGGGCTCTGGTGTGGCCAGGGGCTGACACAGGAAGCCACACTTCCCACAGAGAGGTGGTGACCTGACCTATGGGGCCAGGGTGCGTGGTCTCTCAGCCAAGTCTGCTCTACAAGGCCCTGCCCACAGAGGTCTGTGTGACCCGAGTCTTTCCTTACTTTGCCTCTGTGGGCCAAGGGCCTGCGGGGCATGTTAGCGGTTCAGGAAGCTGAGCTGTGTGAGGGAAGGCACACTGACCCAATTTCCTGTCCTGCCTTTCCCTCTTGTAAGCGGAGAGCCTGTGCACATGTCAGGTCATTTCTGTCAATGTTAGTTTCCTGATCTTCCAAAATAAGGGCAGATCAGATATTTCTATATGGGCACATGGTTTAGCACTTGAACATAGTTTCCCTTTTGATTCCCTCAAGACTGTGGATTTCCCAAAGCAGGAGTCCTCTCTGTGAGCAAACTGAGCCTTTCAAGGACTTGTTCAAAATCGCAGAACTCCAGCCTGATTCCTCCGGAGCTCTCTCTACCTTACGTTGCTGTGCCCTCACTGCCTGTCTCACAGGGCAGCTCGAAGGAGGAAAGAAGATTACGGATGTGAAAGTGCTTGGCACACTTTGTGACTTGAAAGCACCGGGCCACATCCTCATCAGCCAGACCAGAACAGAAAGGTGGGAGTCTATTTATAGAGAGCTACAGTTTGCCTTTGGCCTGCTGTACCACTGTATTGCAGAGAGAGAAGTGTCAACGTCACAGATGCTGAGTATACTGAGATTTCTGCAATGTATTGCATGGAAAAAGTATGCTCTCGTCGCCTCATCATCATCTTCATTGTCATTAACGACATCGTTAATAACATGATGCTGGCACACTGTGTACCGCGGCCCCGCGTAGGGCTTTACGTATAACATCGCATCTATTCCCACCAATGTCAAGTGAGGATTCAAAAAAATACCTATGTGAAAGATGCTATTATTGTATACCCATTATATAGAAGAAGAATCAGAGGAACAGAGTTTGAATATTTGACTACCATCTATGTATAGCAAAATATGAACGGAGTTGTATTTGAGTCCTTGAATTTTGCAGGCATTTGAACATTTATTAATTTTTCATTGCTTTTTTTGCAGCCAGTTTTCTTTTACGAGTGAAACCTTTTTATAGGTCCTTAGGAATTGTGCCTATAAGGCCTTGTTAAGGTCCCTGTGGAAAGAAAACACTGAGCAGAGACACGGGCTTTACATAACAATGAGACAAGGAAAGGAACTCTGGCAGATGGTTCTGCTGGCTCACTGTCATGCAAAACAGGACACCACTAATGGAGGAGCTCCCAAATTGAATCCTTGGGGAAGCTTAAAAAAATACAGATTCTCAGGCCAAGTTTCTCTGTGTGCTCAAGGCCTCATCCCCTGCCCCACCTCCCTCCTACTGGGCTGGCTCATTTTCCTGTGTCTCCATCCTACCCCTCCTTTCAGAGAAACCTCCGGAGGAGAAGCTTCAGCCACTCTCCTTCCTTAAACTCCTACATTTCTTCGTTCATCATCTTTGTTAGGTCTAATACATCCCCCTCCCCATTTTTAAAAAAAGATTGTATTTATTTACAAGAGACACACACACAGAGGCAGAGATACAGGCAGAGGGAGGAGCAGGCTCCCTGTGGGAAGCCTGATGCGGAACTCGATCCCAGGACCCTGGGATCACAACCTGAGCCCAAGGCAGACGCTCAACCACTGAGCCACCCAGGTGCCCGCCCCCCCCCCATTTTTATACTATCAAATGAAAACACAGAAACAATTTAGTAATGAATTTGATGTCCTTCATTTAAGGGAAAACAATCCACAGATTAAGGGAGCACAGCACTCACATGCAATGGAGCACTCTTTCAGAGAGACTTCTGGGCAAGAGACAGGAGAAAAGGCGACCAGTAAACAGCATGATTAGCTAGAAGACAGGAATTTCCTTATAAGGCTAGCAGGTCCTATTTTCTAGGGTAAGGTGAGCTAGCTCAAGCAAAGCTGGCTCTCTGGTTGGCATATTTTAAGTTTCTTTGGTAGTGAGGTGTTTGCTGTAAACATAGGCTGACTTAGGTTCAGATTTATGACAGGGGCCAGACCATGGGGATGGCCTCCATTTTGTGGGTTTCAGTATAGCTTTATCAATACAGAGTGGCACATAAACATAGCCTCAAATCACTCTATCACGACTGCTGCCCTCAAGTCCCTGCACCAGAATTCCTGAGCCTTTAGAGTCTCTCCCCTCCCCTGCCTTCACTCTGCTTCTAAAGTCAATGTGTCATCCCCCTCGGCCCACCCCTTGACCTGGATTTCTCCCCAACTGCCCTGCCTCCTCTGGGCTCACCCCTTCCCCATTGCCTCATCTGCTACTCTCCCTTGCCTGGCTCTCTACCCTCTGACTACATTCTCGCTGGGGACCTGCCTTCTCTTCTTTCCAACTGGACCTGGCCTGAAACTCTGAGGCCATTTCTCTGGTGACGAAATCCCTCACATCAGGTATGAATTATGGTCACCACCTGAACAGCTGCCCTCATAGCTTGCAGGCCCTACCAATATGTTTGTAAAGGGAATTCCTCAACGTTAGCAGGTTTCATCAAATTAACCCTCTCTGACATTATGAAATAAATCCCCGAGGCATGTAGGCACAGCAGCAGTGGGAAGTTTTGGTCGCAAGAAGGAGCTTGAGGGTAGGTGGGAGGAAGGCAGAGGCTTCAGGAAAATGAAAGTAATATTTACTGAGCATTTAAATACCGAAGGAAGCAGATTTCACTGTATTATGTCATGCGTACTCATAACAAGTCTGTGAGAGAAATGTTGTTATTCCTGTTACATAAATAAAGATACTGAGACTTAAGGAATTTAACTACTTTGTCCCAAGTCAAACTGTAAATAAGTAACTGAACCAGGACTAGAATCCACACTTTGGAATTGGCTCCGAAGCCCACTGCTCGATGAGATTGTAATTCCTGAGGCAACCACTTCTTTTTAGCTTTCTCGCTGATCCCATACGTCTAGAGGCCCCAGCTGAACCTTAAGGAGGCTAACCCTTCCCTCTGTTGGGCTTTGCTTTAGGATTTCCTCGCTGTCTGGCTCCACAGGACACAAGAAAAGAGTTTTCCTTTTGAAGTTCGGTTTCTCCCTCAGGTGATTTGTACTATTTGAGGCGAGGCCTAAGCCTTTGCCCGGTTCAGGAGGACAAGTCCCTGAGAACCCGCAGAGATCACGTGGCGGGAGAAGCTGGCCTGTGTCCCCGGGGGAGGCCTGGGCTGGGCCACCTCCTGCCACCAACCGGCTCTCCTGGGCTTCAGCCACTCTGAGCTTTGGGCCACCGCAGCCGGTGACGAAAGTCCTGTTTGGATCCACTCTGTAAGGCTCCTAACTGGGCTTCTCAATTTTAGAAAAGTTGCATTGGACAGTAAAACCCATTTCCGGTCTTTAGAGAAGGCTGGTTGCATAGAGCCTTTCATTTCTGAGGAAAACCTCGGTTACACTCCAGAGCTGTCTGCCTTTAGCCAAGAGAAAATCATGGAAGAGACAGATTTTAAATGAGAGGAGGCTGAAGGGTGAGTCAAACAGTAACACTAGACCGGGCTCTTGCTTTTAGCAGATAATCCCCAATAATCCACATAAAGCAAGAATAAAATGCCACAGTTATTAAATGCCCCGAGGTTCTTGCTTTAATCCCTCTTTCCTTAAAAAGTTCTCGGCTCCATATGTACCAGCCACTTCCTACCATCCCCCACTCCCTCCACGCCGCCCCCTCCCCAGAGCTGAGAGATTCATTTATTCAAGGATTTATTTAGTGTCAATCCACAGCCCATCTGCCTTGCACCAAAAAAAAATTAAAAAGCAAAATATGGTCCTCTTCTGTTCTTCCAACACAGGAATGAACACCCTTCCCCCACACTCACATGCCTCCTTTTTCAGTTATTCTCTGTGGAACTCAAAGCAAGTCTTGGCTTCACCTGTCCTTCCGAGGCTCTGTTCCCAGGCCCCAAAGATTCACTCCTCCAGAAACTCAAGTTTTTGAGGAGTGAGGTTGGACAGAAGTTGGCATTTTGTAAATCAATCGCTTTGAGAGCTTTTCATACCTGTAAAGTCCCTTCAAAAGTCTAGAGGATTCTGGATAAACACCTGGACGCTGGCTGCCAGAAGGGGGTACAGGGAAGCTCCCCCCCCACCTTTCTTTTGGGGTATTTGCATGAATACTGGTCAGGAGTTTTGCCAAAAGATGATTAAAATCTAACAGCAACACTAAGTGGTGACTAAAACAAGAAAATGGAAAAGTGTTACAAGCAGAGGCTGAAGGTGAAATGAGTGTAATTAGTGATTTTGAGAAAACAAAAGAGCCAGTTTCCACATTAGCTTCTCTCTCTGCTTTTTCTAAATCCACCAGAGGTAGCTTCTCTTAGCCCACATTTTCTTTCCTGTGGCATCTGGAAACTTGGGGTGCTGAATGCAGAGAGTTGATCCTGAACAAACTGCTAAGCACCTGCTCTAAGAAACAGAACATGCTTCTGGCACAGTATCAGTGGGGCAGAGGAAAAGCAGTTCCTCTCACCAGAAGTGGATTAGGAGCAGTGATGGAGGAGGTTGGGGGCGTACTGCTGTGTCAGGACCTAGAGACACTCATAATACTTATGAATTTTAGATAAATAGGTGCCCACACTGAAATAAGACTTCACTGTGATTCAGGGGAACATCACCGTCTAGGACCATTAGAGACTTTTCATTACTAAGGTCCATTACTATGGACACCTGAGAGTTGTTCATATGTGAAAGCAGATGCAACATCTGGACAGAGGCTGGGAAAGATGGAGGCCTGGGGTGGGTGAGCCTTTGGATATACAGGGGAGCACAGAATGGTCAGTGTTTGGCTGGCTGGCTGGCCGGAGGACCACCAGCATCAGCAATTCCCAGAAGGCTGGTTTAAAATGCAGATGCCCCAGATGGACTGACTCAGAGTCTCTGGGGGTGGGCACAGAGTTTCACTAACTTTTCAGGCATTTCTGATGCACATTGCAGTTTGAAAGTCATTGCTTTAAAACTCGTGGAGGGGGCCTGGCTGGCTCAGTTGCTAGAGCAGGCAACTCTTGATCTTGGGGTGGGGAGTTTGAGCTCCAAGTAGGGTATAGAGATTACTTAAAAACATGTTTTTAATTATTAAAAAATTTTAAAAAATAAAACCAGGGAATTCAATCTTACCCATTGCAACTTGGAATTAAATAGATCACTATTGATTCTAACAAATGAATATACTCTTCACTGTAGCCTTTTATGTGGGTGCCTAGGGAGCACCTAGACAGGATCATTGGGACCCCCCTTCAACCAGCAGACGGTGGCCACATGGAGACTGCAGATTCTGAGCAGCCCCTTTTCTACCTCTCCTTCTCCATCTCTTTTCCCCCCTTTTCTCTCGTTTATACACTGTAAAGTAGTTCCTAAACTCTTTGGGTTTTGCCTATCAGCAAAATAGCGAAACAAAATGAGAAACACTTTGGTGATTACTATAAGGCTGCCTACTTTTTCTTTTGCCAAGTAAAGACGTTGAAAAATAGCAACTATCATCTATTATCACCATGCTTAAATAAAGAATATTTTAGCAATACATTGAAAAAGGAGAAAGGATATGTGAATTGTTTATGAAATCACTGTATTATTATTTTTCTATGTGGCCATTTTCTAAGAACTTCATGGAATGCTGACTTTATCAAAAGCCACCCAACTTGACTCAGGTCAAGGTGGGTTCTAGCTGGATCTTGAGTGCTAGGCAGGCTTTTAACATTACAAGGGTACTTTCTAGAACTGAGACAGTGTAAGGTGCACTGGAAGACAAAACCCACTGGGTTCTCTCGGACTTAGATTGGAGAAGACGAGTTGAACACAGAAAGGATCTTACCAATTTTCTTCATTAGTCAACACCAATTATCTTCACTGATCACCATGTGCTGGGCACCATTCTTATTATGCCCCATTTAATTTTCACAGCAATCTTTCAAGGCGGAGTTCTACCTTACAAATATATAAACTGAAGCACAAAGAAACACAATCATGTGGATCTGAACTGAAATATTTCCAGGTCTGACTCCAAAGTCCATGCTCTTTCCTTGTACCAACTTTCTCTCTTGGCCTTGAGTGATGGGATAATTATGGTTGGCACCCACATCCAGTCCTTCCTATGTGCCAGGAACTGCACAAAGCACTTTACATCCATCAGCTCATTTACTCTTTACAATAAGCCTATGAGGTAAATACTCTTGTTACCATTTACAGATAAGGAACAGAAGCCCAGAGAAATTCAGCAAATACAGAGCCAGGTTGTAACCCAGGCCTCTGATTTTGGAGCCCAGGCTCTTAATCACTCTGTGGGATTGCCTCTGTTGTGGAAAGGTTTCTGAGCTGGGGTCACAGGATCCAGGTACCACTTATACTAATTTTTTTCCTGGATGAAGCCAGTAACAGATCAGAGAACTCTCCTTTCTTCCTTCTAGTCCTCAGTCTTTCCCATATCCCCCTGCCTTCTCCCCTACCCCCACATATAACTGTGCTGCATTTGCTTGACTGACAGTATACATTGGAACTCCTTGAGCTCAAGAAATTGTCTCTCCCATCTTACTAGTGTCCTTGGCAATGACAAGGGGCCTCCTAAGTCAGCAGGTACAGATGGGGGCTGTGGTGGAACTGGTATAGGTGGGGCCAAGGGGAAGAAGATGGAAAAAAGTTCCACTGACAGGGACAAAAGATAGTTCTTGCAGAGCTAATGCCTGGGAAGATGCCCAGTTATATAACCTCTAGTCAACTGTTACGTTTTTTTTTTTTTTTTAATCATACACTAATCCTTCTTTGATTTAGAAGGTACTTCAGTTCTATTGGGCGTGTCTATACACAAATGGGAAAACATTCAGTACAAATTCACGGTTTTTAGTACAAGTCAAATTAAACATTTATGGAACACTTATATCAAACACAAGGAATATTGAAGGGCCTGGGGGATTTTTTGCACACAGAGTGACCAACCCAATCCAGTTTGTTTGGGACTGTCTTGGTTTTATAACCTGAAATCTTATGTCCCAGAAAAACCCTCAATCTTGGGCAAATCAAGATGGTTGGTCACTCTATCAGATGACTTATGCAGGGTCTCTGTCTTCAAAGAGCTCACAGTGCAGAGATGAGGTAGGGAAATACATAAAGCAATCATGACAATCTAAAGATTTAGGTGCAGTGTTTCATTCAGGGGGAAATGGCAGTTTGATATATTTACTACACCCACTAATTCTGTAATACAGAAATAATTTCAGGGTGCTTGGCTGGCTCAGTGGAGCATGTGACTCTTGATCTCTGGGTTATGAGTTCGAGCCCCACGTTGGGTGCAGAGATTACTTAAAAATGAAATCTTAAAAAAAACAAAACAAAGAATTTCCATTTGCTATAAACTCTGAGCATTAGCTCATTAAAGGGTTACACTGTGAAATGAAAATTATGGTAGAATAATTCAAGCAAAGTTATGTTTTTGTCTAAACGAAACTACCTTTTCCCCTGAAATGAATTCTCCTTTCACTCTGTTAGCAATCCAGGCTTTATGATTTTTTGCTTTAATAGTCTACTGAAAAGGGTGCCTGGCTGGCTCAGTTGGTAGAGTGTGAGACTCCTGATCTCAGAGTTGTGAGTTCAAGCCCCAAGTTGGGTGGAGATTACCTAAAAAATAAATAAAAATCGTCTACTGAGTGTGTATAGGCATTGTCTCCACCTGTGCTCCATAGAAATACAATACAAACCACGTATGTAATATAACATTTTCCAGTAGCCATGTTAAAAACAAGTAAAAAGAAACAGATGAAATTAATTTTAATAACATAACATTTAACCAACACATTAAGTATCATTTCTAAATATGTGATCAATATTAAAATTATTGAGGTTTTTTTTCTTACTAAGTCTTCAAAATTCAGTCTAGCCATACTAGACTGAATTTTGAAGGGCTCAGTAGCCAGAGGTGACTAGTAGTTATCATTTATCATTTTAGTTGCCTATACAGGTCTATACAAAGTGAAGTACAGAATAGAAACAATTTTTTGCTAATTCAAGTCAAAATTCTTTGCCTAAATTAATGGACTATTTTGAAGGAAAGTACTTGCTTCTGCGTACATTTTTGATTCTTCTGTAATTTGGACTATCCTGCCACTTGTCCCTAGGTTCCAGCTGAGCTGAACACAAATTCTAAGCATAGGAGTAGAAGCACATGTAAAGAAGGCTACAGGCGAGCTCAGAACTGTGTATTCTTTCTTCATTGTGGAAGCCCTGCTGAGCACATTGGGAAATGGCCATTCTCAGGCCTGGTTTCACAACATCCCCAGGTGTTTCCAGTTATCTCGAAGGGGTATCATGAGGTTTGCAAAACAAAATATAATTTAAATTCTTGGATATATAAAAAGCAATTATTGTATGTGCCTCATGGTATGTGCTTGAATTGTGAAACCCAGCGAACAGCGAGCCGATGTTGTAATTCCCAGAAGGCTGCAAAACACAAACAAAAATAATGTGACAGAGATGGTAAAGGCAGTATGAAAAAACATGGAGCTGGGGCTTAGACTCCCGGTCCTCCCTCAGCATGTTTTGCCAAATGACTTATCTGTTCAATAATGCTGAATGAACATTCCACCTTTCTCTCTGTTAAAAAATTTTTACTCCCCCTCTGCCTTTTGTTTGCTATAAGCATTTCTTTTATTTTTGCTCATTGACTCTCACAATGACTGCACCCAGACTCTTTTTTTTCTTTCATTATTTCTTCATTTTGAAAACATGTACTAGGTCTTTCCTATGTTTCAAGCACTGAGCTAGATAAGGAATCCACAAATGCTCACGATCTAGAGGGTGAGCTGGAGAAACAACAAAAGTGCTTCGGAGTGATCATTCCTGGAAGCAAGCTCTGTACAAAGGGTGAAGGGAGCCCAGCTACAGAGCTGTGAAGTCAGTTCTGTTCTGGGTCTGGTAGGTGTGGGTTAGCTTGAGTGGGGATGGCCTTTTACAGTGGTGATACTTGACCCAGTTGGAAGGGGAGGGCAGAGACAGAGGAAGCCTCCGAAAGCAAACAGGCTGGGAAAGGGAGCAAATGTGTTGAACTTTTATGAATTAACAATGTCATTGTCAGTTATTATCTCAGCAGCCTGTGGTTGGCCTGGGACCCGGAAAGGCATCAGAAGGAGGCAGGGCAAGGATGACCCTGGATGAGAAGCAACTTTTATTGATTTTAACACATTTTTCTCCTGAGTTGACCTTGAGCTGCCATTCAAAGTATTCTCATAAGAGACTCTTAATCATAGGAAACTAACTGAGGGTCACTGGAGGGGAGGGCGGGTAGGATGAGGTAACTGGGTGATGGACATTAAGGAGGGCACGGGAGGTAATGAGCACTGGGGATTATAGGAGACTGATGAATCACTGAACCCTACTTCTGAAACCAATAATACATTATATGTTAATTAATTGAATTTCAATAAATTTTTTTTAAAAAACAGAAATTTAAAAACGTTCCCTATTAAGAAAAATAAAACAAAGTATTCTCAGTGACATCCTTCACAACATTCCTCCCTTCCTTTAATTTATTCATCAAATAACATTGAACACCTACTACAATCTGTGTGTAGGCTGGTGCTAAGTGGGAAAATAAATATGACACAATCCCTTACTCCAGGGTGCTGGCGAGGGAATCACTCACAGGCATGTGTGTTAGGATCTGGTGTTGGCAGGGGCAAAGACACACTTGGAAAATGGGGCAGGCCCTGTGACCAGTACCTTCAAGTTAGGAGCCAGAGAGCTGGCAAAGGGAACATCACTGCACCGCTCCCCTGCGTTCCCAGAAACATTCAAGAGGGCTTTTGACTTCCATAGGTCATGGGAATTGGGGAAGGGTATGTGGGTGACACTATACAGTTTTATTGGATTTTGAGGGCCAAGGAGAGCCCCAGTCGCCATCCAATACTGGGAGGGAAGACATGACTAGAAGCAAGTGATCTCAGTGTCCTCACTTTGGGGGCAATGGTGTACGTGTGTGTGTGTGGGGGGGAGGTGCATGTGTGTACACACACGAGTGTGCAAGAGCTGGCTAAGCACTCTCAGAGTGGCAAGGAAGACCCACATGGCACAGCCTATTTCCTGACTCCTGAATCAGAGCTTCTGTTAGAACCAGATTGTCCTTAGACATCCTTTTTTTCTTTTTTCAAAATCCTTCCTTTAATGACTGAGAAGTCTGAGAGAGAAGTGCAATGTGTCCTCAAATGTTGTGATTGAGTCCCACATTTCCTGACTCTCTATGTACCCCTTTCCATCATGATGCCTTTCTGACTCTGTGAACAATGTGGGCAGCCCAGCCATAGACAGAGAAAGACCTTATCCAAGCCCACTTTGAGTAAATTTGGACCACACCAGCCCAAGGCCTCTGCTTTGTCAGCATGCCTAAGTGATTACTTATGACCCTCCCTCCTTCTGGCTGGAGAGCCTTGTCTATCTCATTCAGGGCTGTGTCCCAGCACCTGACAGTTAGGGGCTGCTCTATTGGTCCTGATGGATTGAATGGATGGGATGTAACGCCATTGAGTTCCAGTCATACAAACCCACACTAAAGCCTCAAGAAACTCTGGGCTCCTTCCCACCCTCAGCAGCAGCTGCAATAGTGACCATGATGCCCCGCACTCAGATGGCCCTTTGCTGTTTCCAAACCCACACAACTGCTTGGCCACAATCAACCCCAGTATCCTTTCAGGGTGAGTATGTGCCTGAGAATAAAGGAAGCCTGAAAAGTTGTCAACTTTTCTTTGGTACCTCCACTCAGTCCCATGAAGCCTGAAAAGCCAACAAATTGCTCTATGTTATGTAGACTCTGGGGGAATTGCTTAATTTACCACACTTTAAGGCTGACTCTTAAATGTATGGCATTAAAAGGGCTGCCCCCCCCCCCATGGTTAACTGTAGGACTGTAATTTATTCAGTTGGAATTCTCCTGGGTACGTTTAACTCAAACTTAGGGGGGACTTGGTGAGCACAAATGCAGATTTCTTTTTTAAAAGATTTTATTTATTTATTTGACAGAAGGAGAGCACAAGCAGGGGGAGTGGCAAGCAGAAGGAGAGGGAGAAGCAGGCTCCCCAAGATG
Source organism: Canis lupus dingo (assembly GCF_003254725.2). Lineage (NCBI taxonomy): Eukaryota > Metazoa > Chordata > Mammalia > Carnivora > Canidae > Canis > Canis lupus. The sequence goes on along the minus strand of NC_064248.1, from coordinate 57,428,402 downwards.
CATGGAGCCCAATGTGAGGCTCAGTCCCAGGACCTTGAGATCACGACCTGAGACGAAGGCAGTTAACTGACTGAGCCACCCAGGTGCCCCAATTGCAGTTTTCTTATAAGCCTTTTGATCTGGGAGGGCAAAGAAGTTTCAGGCCAACACAGACTTGAGTTCATGCCTTCCTCACATCTCACTAAGAGCTCCCCAAGGGGAAGGACCATATCTGTGATCAATTCTGCAATCCCAGGTCCTACCATTTTCTGTGGATGGATGGAAGAAGGAAGGAAGGAAGGAAGGAAGGAAGGAAGGAAGGAAGGAAGGAAGGAAGGAAGGAAGGAAGGAAGGGTGAAACTTTACAGAATCTTCCCACTTTATAGAAGTTTAGAATCCCCCCTTTTTTGCCATTCCAGTTGATTTTTTCACATGAGAGCTTTGTTTTTTTTTTTAATTTTTATTTATTTATGATAGTCACAGAGAGAGAAAGAGAGAGAGGCAGAGACACAGGCAGAGGGAGAAGCAGGCTCCATGCACCGGGAGCCCGATGTGGGATTCGATCCCGGGTCTCCAGGATCGCGCCCTGGGCCAAAGGCAGGCGCCAAACCGCTGCGCCACCCAGGGATCCCACATGAGAGCTTTGTAATGAATGGGCAGCCAAAAAGGAGATCATTAGTTGATAAAGAGAGCAGTTAAAAAGGCCAGGCATAGGGAACTCCCCATAGGGAATCTCCACAGAGACAAAGAACCTAGAGGAAAAGTAATGTTAGAAACATGCATTTTTGGGATGCCTGGGTGGCTCAGTGATTGAGCCTCTGCCTTCAGCCCAGGGTGTGATCCTGGAGTCCCGGATGAATCCCACATCGGGCTCCCAGCATGGAGCCTGCTTCTCCCTCTGCCTATGTCTCTGTGTCTGTCTGTCTGTCTCTCTCTCTCATGAATAAATAAATAAAATCTTAAAAAAGAAAAAGACAAGACTCTCTTCTGTGACTCTTCATCTTGGGGTTGCAAGTTGGAGCTCCATATTGGGTGTAGAGATTGCTAAAAAATAAATAAACTTTAAAAAATACACATGTACATTTTTGAGGACCAGGCACCTCATCTTACACTATTCTCACAAAAACATCATGATAGAAAGAGCAACAATTTAGTGACTATTTCCCTATGTAGGTTACCTTGCTGAGGACTCTTCATGCATCATCTCATTTAAAATTCACAACTTAATCAGGCCAATGCTATTATTAGCCCCATTTTATGGTTGAGGAAGCGGAGGCTGAGACATGAGACAGCTGGGGTGTGACAGTGGCAGGAAGTGAACTGACTCCAAAGCGTATGCTCTCACTGTCATGATTCATGGGAAGGCAGGTAATTCGATTTTGTTTCAGAGAGATGGAGAAACTGAGCTTAGAGAACATGAGTCCCACTCAAGCCAATAAGTGGTAGATCCAGGACTTGAATGGAAGTTGGCCTGACTTTAAATCCTGCCCTCTTCTCAACACTACAAACTCCCTTCTTCTTCACATGCTCAGTGGCTCCAAGGCAGACCACAGCTTTAGGCAGACATTGAAAGAATATTTTTTTAAAGTTTTTATTCATTTATTTGACAGAGAGAGAGAACATGAGCAGGGCCAAGGGGCAGAGAGGGGCGGTGGAAGCAAGATCCCTGTTCAGGGAGGAGCCCAGTATGGAGCTTGATCTCATACCCCTAAGATCATGACCTGAGTTGAAATCAAGAGTCAGATACTTAACCAGCTGAGCCACCAGGCGGCTCCAGAAAAAACATTTTTTTTTTAAAGACTTTTTTTTTTTATTTATGATAGTCACAGAGAGAGAGAGAGAGAGGCAGAGACATAGGCAGAGGGAGAAGCAGGCTCCATGCACCGGGAGCCTGATGTGGGATTCGATCCCGGGTCTCCAGGATCGTGCCCTGGGCCAAAGGCAGGCGCCAAACTGCTGCGCCACCCAGGGATCCCCAGAAAAAACATTTTTAACTAGAAATTTGGCAATGGTTTCTGATATACATTTAAATAAATATTATTTTAAATATTTTATTTATTTATGAGAGACACAGAGAGAGAGGCAGAGACACAGGCAGAGGGAGAAGCAGGCTCCATGCAGGGAGCTGATGTGAGACTCGATCCCAGGACCCCAGGATCATGACCTGAGCCAAAGGCAGATGCTCAACCACTAAGCCACTCAGGTGTCCCTTAAAAGAAATTAAAGAGAGAGAGAGAGAGAGAGGGAGACTTAGAGAGAGACTTCTGTAAGGGTTGGGCAGCACTAAGTTTCCCAACAGAAAAAGAATTAGGCCCTGTAGGAAGATTTTAAAAATAATTCTTTTTTTTTAATTTATTTTATTGAACAAGCATTTCATACTCTTCGTATGTCATTCAAACTGTGAAAACTGATTCTTCTCCCCCTATCCCTCCATTACCTTGTTTCCCTTCCCAAGAACTACTCACTGCTCCAATACTAGTTAGTGGTCTCTGTGTGAGGGATAAACTTGACCTGTCCCCATCCCCCAATCCACATACATATGGGAGAATAGGACAATGGGGAAATTTCCACAGGGAAGGGAGAATGAGGAAAAAGAGAATGGAGGCCATGAAATGAATGGAACCTGCCTCTTCTAGGCCTCTCGAAGACGGGAAGTTAGAGGCCAACACATACAACTATTAGAAGGGCACTGAGTGAGGCCCTGGAGCCCAGCCACGCTGGGTTGGGATGGGCCCTGCCCCCCTCCTCTGCCACAGTAAAGCCCACCCAGCCTTGTTCTGTCACTGGGATCAGAGCTTTAGGAACATCCAGAGTCCATTCCCCCTGACACTCTTCTGATTGGCCATGAGTCACCTCTACGGGACACAAGAGGAGGAAGGGGACTGAGGTGGCGTGGTAATAGTATCTGCCCACTTGGATTTGAGACGTGTGCCCTCTGGGGACATTTTGGGGGTATGGGCTGAATCAGGTGATCGAGCAATAGACATAACCCCCATGATAACTTTACTACTTAGTGAGTGCCTGCTGGAGAGTACCGTGCACTACTGAGCGACGTGAATTACATGTCAGCCACACTTACGAACTCCTCAAAGGGAAGTAGCTTTGGCTGGCCCAGTATTTGTCTTGAGGTGAAAGGCTGGTGAAAGCAGAAGGCATTGGAAAAATAATGAAGAAGTCTTATTCTTCAGTGCCCAGACTGTATGCAGCTTAAAGGGGAGAAGTGCCTGACCCTTCAGTTAGCAGAAAACGTCCTGTGAGTGTCCTTGGTTACTGTTGTTTCTAACAACCGGGAGGAAGCCCTCAAGATCATTTGATTCAAATCTCTGCCATTCATAGATGATGAAGCTGCAGCTCGGCTGAGGGTGTGGTGACATGCCCAAGGTCACAGAGTCAGTACCCATGCCACCTGGCTGGAGATCCATCTGCTGGCAGGTGGAGGATCCATCCCAGTTGGTCACAGCCTGGCCAGAGCTGTTCCCCACAGCCCTGTTAGTGCTTGTCAGCATGTTCATTGTCTTCGAGTTCTAGGGCAGGAAAATCAGGTTTTTCAAGTCTAAGAACCCCACAGCCTATTCTTCATTTCCCCAACAGTGCCTCAGAGGCCTCAGGAAATAGGCTTATGATAACTAGACTCTGCTGAGGTTGATTTGTAATAAAGAAGCTAATAATTTACAAGGGGGACTCAATTTACAAGGGAGGACTCAATCTATTCCAGAATCTCTTTACCTGGTAGTAGGCTAGCTTGTAAATCAAAAACACAATAGGATAGGCAGAGAGTTATACAGCAGGAAAAACAGACCTGGTAAAATTGATTCAATATTGGGGCTGGGAAAATGTTACCCCTTTTTTCATACGAAGAATTGCATCTTGGGTTTGAATTTTAGCTCTGATATTATTAGCTGTGTGGCTTTGAACAAGATGTTTAACCCCTCTGAGATTCCATTTCTCCATAAGTCCAATGGGGATAACTATCAAATATAGTCTCTTTCTCTTGGATGGTGTGGGAGGCACTGAGATTTGGCTTCTCCAATGCTGTTAAGTGAACTGTAACTTTAAACCCATTTTTCTTATTTATTTATTTTAAAATATTTTTTAAAATTTTAGTTAAGAGAGAGAAAGAACATAAGCAGCAGGAGGAGCAAAGGGAAGGGAAAAGCAGACTTCCTCCTGAGATCATGACCTGAGCTGAAGGCAGACACTTAACCACCTTGGAGCCACCCAGGTGCCCCTTTCACTTGTCTTTTGCTGGGTGAAAAAGGACAATGTAGTGGGTTTTCTTCATGCTGAACTCATTGAAATATTTAATGTTAAAATGTCCTACATTTCGTCAAATGATGGTGATGAGATCATCTTTTTAAGAAATGTTTTTGCTTAGCTATATAAGAAGTCAACCTCTTAATGTAGTTCCTTGGGACTTGTGCCTGCATAGCCAGGAATATTTGGATTAAGCAACTCCAGTGAAATAAAGAGGTATATCCACTTTTGCATTCAGGTCTTCTGTTTAGTGGTTTCAGTTAAATTAGGAATAAAAAAACACAGAAATTTCCAAAATAGAAAACTGTATGTCCATGCTTCAGTCTCAGACTTATAATTTGTCTCCAGAGAGAATGTTAGCATTTGGTGGCATCCAGGTTTTTGTGGCATTTTCTTGCCCATCTGCCTACTACATCAACCTTGGCTGTCCTTCTTTGCATCCTTCTGTATCTGGTGACTTGGGTTATGTAAAACCTTTAATGGAGATGCAGATAATATAACCAAATCTGGTTGAAGTTTCTAGCTCTTGCTAAGAGGTTTATGCAGCAGGGAGAGCTAGGAGGAGGGAAGCTCAGAACCAGGGTTGTGTCACTCTGCTTCAGGGCCAGTAACTTCTAGAACCAGCAGGAGGGATGGGATGGAGGGATGGGTGAGGCTGCTGAGGAAGACTTCAGTCTGGGGCTTTATATGAAGAGAAAAGAAAAGAGGAAAGAGAAAGAGAGAGGGAGGAAGGGAAGGAAGGAAGGGGAAAAGGTCAGGAAGGAGGGAGGGAGGTGGAGATTATTATTTGAGCCAGGCAATCTCTTCATTTTTTTTTAAGATTTTATTTATTTATTCATGAGAGACACACACAGGGAGAGGCAGAGACATAGGCAGAGGGAGAAGAAGGCTCCTCTTGGGGAGGCCAATGCGGCACTTGATCCCAGGACCCCAGGATCATGACATGAGCCAAAGGCAGACACTCAACCACTGAGCCACCCAGGCATCCTCAGACAAGCTCTTCAAATAAAAAACCCATATGGCCCTCTGGAGAAAGGAAAACAAACCAGACTTCGGGAGCTAGATTGTGAAGGACACCTGTTGTACTGAGAGGCAGAGCTACATTAATAGCAGCCCTGCAGGTGCCACTTCAGGTACACACAAGCTCTTATTTTGCTCTGAAAACGAGCAGAGGGAAAGGGAAAAGGAAAAAGAGCCTGGGTGAGCTAGCTAAACCCAAGGTTAGGTGGCATGAGGGGCACATCTATCTGCTGCCTTATGCCTCAGGTAACTGTAATTCAGTAAGGGAGCCCTGGGGTAGGGACCCTCACTCCATCCCTTATCCTGGCCAGACATCATCTGGATCCATTCTAAGTCAGCCAGCCAATGGTTTTCATCTCATTCACAAACATGCAAAAGTTTGTCTTGTAACCTATAGTTGTAGACCATAATTATTTTGATTCTTGTGAATCTTTTCATGTAAATCAGGGGAGGCTGGAAACCCAAGTCGGGCCTTTCTGGAAGCTTTCTGGGCTGCTCCCTCCTTGGAACAGTTGGGGAGGAATGTTATGCCAGAACATCTGAGGGTGTTTGCAAACATGGCTCTGGGAAGATGAGCTAAAGGGGGAGGAGATATTTCTTTGCTGATTCTTCAAGGATGGAGGCCTATACTTTCGTACTGGAGGCAAGAGTGTGGATGAATGCAAGGGAGACAGCTACATCCCTCACCCTCACGTGTCACAGCAACAGTCGGAAAATCTTGGTGATTTATGGTGGTGATGGTGGTTGTTTGGGGTGGAGCAGGGGGTTTCAGCCACTGTCATGCCGAGGATGCTGGGTTAACTCCAGCTGTGCGTTCCAAGGACAGGAAAGTTTAGACTGTCATCATCTTTTTTGCTGGACTAGCTTCCTAACCTGCCTTATTGCCTCAGTGTCACTGAACCCAATTCTGCAGGCCCACAAGAGTTGATCCTGTGTGTCTCCTCCTGACTCTACGTTTTGTGGCATCGAATTGGTAATGAAATTGGCCATGGTAGAAGTATTTACACAACATAAGTTGTCAAGGGCCGCAAATCAAGCCTTTTGTTTTTCCCCAACAGTCCCATTTGTCAGCATAGCATAGCTGCTTCCACTTCTGTGCCCCTTCATTCACTTCCTCTCACAGCTATGGTGGGCCAACAAGAGATACAGCTGATGGCTGTCGCTGTCCAGTGGTCCAATGTCTTCCATTGCTCTGAGAAAGACCACCTTCATCGTAGCTTATGAGGATAGCCTACACTATCTGGTGCCTACAGGCTCCCCTGTCTTTTCTTGCATTACGCTTTATCTCTCACATGTACCCTAACACTTCTTCCAACAGAGCTTATTTCTCACTAGTTCTTTGCACAAGTTCTTTGTTCCATAGTGCCTAGAGCCATTTGTGCTCACCAAGTATTTACAAACTTTCTCACATTTCCCAGCCCACTTGCAGTTGGGTGAGGCCCAGTGACCAGTTCTGCTGAGTGAGCTGTGAGTGGACGTGACACACAGCAAAAGAGTTAGGAGCTGATGTGCCATCTTCTAGCTTTCTCTTCTAGAACTGCAATGGTGGAGGCCATATGTTGAGACAGCAGAACCACAAGATGGAGTGTCCTGGCTGCTGAGTCAGCACATAGAGGACAGCTGTCTTTGGAGAGTTGCCTGATTGTACATGAGAGGGAAATAAACATTTGTTCTGTGTAGCCACTGAGATTCAAGATAATTTTGTTACTGCAAAATAATCTAGCCAAACTTCTCAACCATTTGGGTCTCAGGATCCCTTTAAACTCTTAAAAATAATTGATGATCCCAAAGAGCTTTTGTTTATGTGGATTATATCTAGCAGTATTTCCATATTAGAGGTTAAAATTGAGAAATTTTTAAAATGTGCATATATTAATTTTAAAATAACAAAAGTGTAACTATTACATGTTAACATAAATAACATATTCTTATGAAAAACAGCTAGCTTCCAAAACAAACTAGTGAGAATGACAGTGTTTCACATTTTCTGCAAATTTCTGGATTAATTGAAGACAGCTGGATTCTCATCTCTGCTCCTGCATTTAATCAGTTGCAATCTGCTTTGTTACTGTTGTTGAGGTATGTGAAGAAAATCTTGCCTCAAACAGATAACATGGCTAAAAGGGGCATATATATATATATTTTTTAAAGGGGCATATTTTAATAGTGTTCTCCGATGATTGCAGATATTCTTTTGTGGATAATACATCAAAACTTGACAGGTGGTAGTTTCTTAAAAATCAGTTATAATGTGGAATCTGAAATTATATCAGTGAACTTTTCATACTCTGCTACATTAAATCCATTAGGCTATCTTGTACTTTGAATGGATCCTTTGCCCATACATGATTTGGTAACCTCATATGTTGGTTATTTGGAAAAGATTGGTTCACTGAGTTAAACAGCCCTTCCAGATGTTGACATATTTCATTATATAATATACATAAAAATCACATTAACTAGTATCATCATCAAACTCATTGGAATCTTTAAGTATTAGGGAGCTATCAAGCTCGTTGTAGTAGCTAAAAATTTTCTAAAATTCTAATTTGTGTTTAAAGGCTTGAATTTCATCTTTGGCAACAAACAGAAGTGACAGGCTGGCTTTATTTATTCTTAAAAAAAAAAAGTTTGCCAAGAACTCAAGTTTGAATAACCACAAACTATGGTTTATGGTGTATGGTCAGTAGGGTTGGTTTTTTTTTTTTTTTTTTTTTCCCCAGCAAAAACTGTATTTCGTGATAAAAGCAGCTAGTTCCATTTACAACTCAAAAAATCAAACAAGTGCTTTTTCTCAAGGCAACCCCTGCACATCTATATGCAGAAGTGCTTTATGCATACTTCCCATTTGTCAGTGAGAATATTAAAAAGATGTGTACTTAAGGGTAGTGATTTAAAAAGATAACTTTTACTGCTTAATCTACTGCATTTCTGAATGAAACTGACTTTCCTCCCCTACAAGTGCATGGAGAAAGAATACAGTGGTTCAGTGGTTACCAGTACAGTTGAGTGCCACTGCCTAGTTTGGTGCTGAAGTCCTGGAAGTTTTACCCACTGGTGCTTTTCTATCATGGGTGCAAGTGTCTACCCAGTGAAAAGGAGCAATGGCATCCTGGTATAACTGTGAAAATAATTTTGACCTCATAGAACCTCTGAAAGCACCTCTGATACCCATCATGGCCTGAAGACCACACTTTGAGAACCACCAATCTAGCCCATCCTCACTGATTCACTCCTACATTTCCTTCTGGCTGGAATGAAACCCCACCACCACCTCTTTACTAAGCCATCACATCGTAGATGGGATGCTCAGGTTCATGACCAAGTTCTGAGGGGTCCTTCCCTGATTTCCTGGGTCTGTTTCTTTCTTTCTTTCTTTCCTTTCTTTCTTTCTTTCTTTCTTTCTTTCTTTCTTTCTTTCTTTCTTTTCTTTCTTTCTTTCTTCTTTCTTTCTTTCTTTCTTTCTTTCTTTCTTTCTTTCTTTCTTTCTTTCTTTCCTTTTCTTTCTTTCTTTCTTTCTTTCTTTCTTTCTTTCTTTCTTTCTTTCTTTCTTTCTTTCTTTCTTTCTTTTTCTGGGTCCGTTTCCATTTCAACAATATCACATACCTCATGTATATCTTCACTTACAACAGTAATTATACATTGACATTTGTCTACCCCACTAGATTTTAAGCACCAATAGATTAGGGGGATTTTAAGCACCAGTAGATTAGGGGCTCATAATTCCATTTTCAGTGTCTAGCATGATGTCTGCATAACAGGGCTCAAAGCTTAGTTGACTGAATGAATGTGGGGGTCTGAAGCAGCCACATATAAAGGCCCATTTATCTTAGGTGGGGGCTCCTGTTTCTTAGAAGGACTCTGGGGCCTGGATTAAACTTTAGTTCATCCCATTTTTCCTACAAACAAGTACCATATAAAAAAGATAGCAGGCCTGTGGCTAGTATCTAAAATATGTTTAGTCCTTTCTTATTTCTGAAGAAGGTGTGTGTGTACACATGAGAGAGAATGGGAATGGAACTGGAAGAAAAGACACTGAAATTCTTAATTACCTCTATAATGTGGAGAAGCACCAATAATCTCTGAAAACATCATGCAATCCTACCTTTTTTTTTTTTGTCTCATCCCATGGAACCCTTAATAAGAACTCTTAATAAGTAGGAAACTGATTTCCATCCTATTATATTTACTTCCCTGGTGAAGGTTGTTAAGCTCTTTGAGGATAAAGACCAGGTCTTTTTCTTCTTCTCTATTTTGCCCAGCACAGCACCTGACATACAGAAAATATTCCATTGAATACATTAAATTGTCATATGGTAAGAAGGCAACGTGGTGGGGAGAAGGAAAGGCAAGGAACTTGAGTTGGGAGCCGACCACCTAGGATCATACAGTCCTACCACCTTTCCTGTGCAATAGAGGCTTATGCACAGCTCGCCTACCCAACGGTTAGCAGCTCTGAGGCCCACTTCCTTTCTAATTTCTGTATCTAAGATGTCCAGGATCAAACTACTCAACCCAGCTGGAGAAGGGTGGAGGCCACTCCCATGGTTCTCAACTCTGTACATTAGGTCCTCCCAGGATGGCTTGTAAAAAATACCATCTCCCTGGGAAGGAATCTAGACATCAGTATATTAAAAGAGCTCCCCAGGTGACTCCGATACTCAGCCAGGATACAGAACCACTGTGCTAGATGAGGAGTGGGGGACTCAGGTGCTCTTGGGACTCCCCTACCATCATGGGAATCACTTAAAACTGAGGTAATGAATACCTGAGGAATTAACATATGGATGGATGCCAGTTGCCATGATGGCTGTCACTGTAGAGAAGAATGCAGAGGATGGCACCAGTTCCATGCCTGATTCCTGAGCCATGGGATCACCACTTTGGTCCAGCTTTGTGCTGCTTGAGTGCTCCCTACAGAGTCCTGCAGCATGATTTCAAAATCTGTTGTTCACACCTTTTGGTGACTTGAACTAGAGGCAAGTAAAGTGGTAGGATGCCCTGGAAAGACAGGTGTGTGATTAAATTCTGCTTACACTGAAATTCCCGAAGGAGGTCACAGGCTGAGTACTGGGAATGGTGCCTTATAAGGCTTGCTTTATTGTTCAATTAGAGTTCAATAGCTCAACAAGCTCCTTCTCTCCCTCTGCTCCCCAGCCTCCCACCCAATGGTTTCCTTCTAATAAGGTTCTTTAAGCTACTCTCTAATGGTGGGGTAGATACACAACCCCGGTCCAGTTATGCTTTTAATGCTGTTTACACAAAGTAGCTCAGCTTGTTAGACCATCGAGCTGCGAGGACAGGCAAAGCATCTGCTTGGAGCTCTGTTAAATTAACCTTTAGTCGGTTTGCCCTAATTGATCCCGTGCTTCACTCCCAGGGTGTTCTAAGGATTTAAGAGCATGGAGTGAAAGATCCGACTAGCCTGTAACCATAGTGGTTTAAGAGAACTGCTGCAGTATCTCTTTTGAAATAGCCCATTGAATTAAATATTATTTAGGAGATACTGGGCTGAACATAAATTAATCATTTTGGGTGAAATTAGTCTCTAAAATGTGGACCAAAAATGTATAAAAATGAAATTACTTGTTTTATACTCAAGGAAGAGTTGCAGCAATTCTCTCATCCCTTCACATGGGGAGAGTGTTTGTAGGAGCTCATATGCCCCAGCAGCTTCCATCAACAGGGGGCACGGGGTGGCCCCAATGTCAACAAATGGAATTCACATAGTAGAGATGCATAGACTTCAGAGAACTGTCCCAGGCTGGGACCGGGCTCTGGCTCTGGCCAGGAGCTTGCCAGCCACAGAACAATGGGGTGGATGGCATAGGATCTAGAGTGGAAGAGACCCAGGTTAAAAGCTCAACTCTCATATCTACTGGCTTTGTGACTTTGATCAATCTTTCAACTTCATTAAGCTTCCATGTTCAAATCTGTAAAATAGAGATGATAGTACTCACCTCCCAGCATTACTATGAAGATTAACAAAGATAACTCATGTCATGTGCTTAGTATAGCACCTCGCATGTAGTAACTCTATATAAATGTTAACAAAACAAAAAAACAAAGCAAAGCAAAACAAAATTCCATCAACCAAACAACAAAAACAGGACAAGGAACCTTGAAGAGCCATATAAAACTTTTTAGCTGCTTGAGACTACTATGGCCCTCTCTTTTCCACCCCTGCTCGCAAGCATGCTAATTGCAGTGACCTCAAAGAAAACCATGTTTAAATAAGTTATAGGGACTTAAAGTTCAAATGCCCATAGTAAATCCAGGACAAAACTACAAAGTGAAAGCAGGCTTCTCTCAAAAGAGACTTCTAGAACTCACAAACATCCATGAATGCTCTTCCAAAGCACAGACTACATTTCCCAGCCTAGCCCGCCTTGCAGTTAGATATGGCCACCCGGACATGAATTCTGGACAGTGCAAGTGAGATGGGTCACTGCCAGGCCTGGCCTATTAAACCCTCCCAGGTACCATCCTTGCTCTGTGTTTTCATTTTCATTTGCTGGCTGCGTGAAGAGGACACCAAGAACCCAGAGAGGAGAGGGCAGGCCCACCCCCTACCTACACTGCACTGTGACAGGAACAAGAAGTAAACTTTCATTGTGCTAAGCTACTAATACTTGTGGTAGGGGGTGGCAGTTGGTCATCCTGATGAGTACAAGGAGCTTTTCTATTTTTTGTTGGTGTCTGCAGGGCGGGTCCTGGTCTGGGCTCTACCCTTCACTTCCTGATGGACCTAAATGGTCTCAGAGATCTGAAAGTCTATGAAGAAAGTCAATAATTCCTTCTTCTGTGATGATGACACAGCTGCCTCTCTGCTTATGCAGAGACTTGGCTGGGAAAGAGGCTCCGCTAAGCCCTAGGAGGAAAATGCTAGCTGCCTTTCCCCTCCTTTTCCTGAAGCCTGACTCATGTGCAGCCTCCGCAGCTCAGCGCACTGCAAAGATTAGTTCAATGCCTTTGGCCTAGTTAACTACTTAGTGCCTCAATTTCCTCATCCATACAATAGGAATAATGGTTCATGTACAAAAGAGAGTTCTGGTAAGAATTAGAAATAATTTTTAGGGGTGTCTGCCTGGCTCAGTGGGACTCTTGATCTTGGGGTCATGGGTTTGAGCCCCACATTGGGCACAGAGATTACTTAAAAATTAAAAAAATCTTAAAAAAGAAATAATTTTTATAAAGCACTGATCACAGTGACTGACACTAGTAGTCACACTATCAAAGGTCATTGTTAATAAATTAGGTTGCTTAACCATGGTGCATTCCACACCCATCTGTGGAGTACTTGCTGTGGGCAGGTGGATTGCTAGCGATGCAGAGGCAAATGGATGGACAAAACTCTGTCCTCAATGTACTTCCGCTCTAGTCCTGGTATCCTCTATCCCCCTTCACCTCACTTCTTCACCCCAAACACACAGGTAGGACGTGGAAGTACGAAGTAGGAAACAAAGAAATGCACTTTCCAAGGGACAAATTCAAAGGGGGATCTGAGCAGACTTCGGTTTGTTCCTAGGTTGCTACATGGAGTTGAGTGTTCTTTCCTTGAGGAATTTTTCCCTCTATTGGCAAAATTCCCTGATTAGATCCTGGGCAGGAGTCAAATCTCAGAGGACTCACAGGCAGTAGAAAAAAGATTTTCAGCAGCGGTGTAAGCCTGACTCCTTTGCACTGAAGGAGACAGGGGAGAAAGGCAAGGTCAGAGTTCAGAATAATCACTTCAAGCTGTGCCAAATGTTAAGATAGGGGACAGATAATTCTATGTCCATGCATTACTATTCTGAATCTAAAATCTCCAATAGTCATTCCACACACAATGTAACAAAGCCTTTAAGGACAGGCTTAAGGAGGATTAATTTACAATGACCTGACAACCAGAAACCTCTAAAATGATTGTAAATGGAAAAAATGATGCTCAAAAATCACAGAGTTTAAAAGCTAGAAAGAACTTCAAAGTTTCACCTAACTTAGACTGCTAGATGCTGATCCATGACAAAACTGTCACTGGTCTGTGATGAAATAAAAACAATTAGGTCAATTTATTGTCTTTCTGTAAAATACATAGTATTCATAGTATTCATTATAAATGACTTCTCCTTTATTTTAAGATTATAGTCTTCCTAGTTTTTTGGTTGTAATATTCTTTCGCTTACAGAATGATGATAATATTTTAGATGGTAGTTTGTTTTTGTTTTTTCTCTTTTGTCCGTGCAAAAATGAAATGGCAATTCTATGTTGGTCCCTAAGTTTTAAAAATTTTGTCATTCACTGCAAATCCATTCTACCAACTAGTTGTCAAACTCAACCACCACATATAATATATTAAGAAACTAAAAAAGTGCCTAAAAAGGTGATGTAATTGCTTCAGGTTTTGAGAATACATCTGAAACCGGAAGCTTGTTTTGATAGATGGGACAAAGAAACAATTCCCTCAAAGCAAAAGAATCTGAAGATAGTATTTCTATAGATGTTAGTATAGTATATCTATAGATTTCTATAGATAGTATTTCTAGACATGTCGATATAGACAATTAACCTAAAATATATTACCATAAAGTAGAGTAGTGAAAAAAAAAAAAAGGTAGAGTAGTGTGAGAAATGAAAGCAGGGTCCTGGGTTCTAGGCCTTCTTGTGCCTCTAACAAGCTTTACATTTTAGAAAAACCTTTCATTTCCCTCAGTCAATATTTCCCATCCGTAGAGGCAAGAGGATTTTCAAGACCATTTCCTGCATAAACATTAGCTACTGGAGACAGCATGGTTCAGTGGCAGAAGATTCAGACTCTAGAAAACACTGTCCAGTTTGCATCCTGACTGAGGGACCCTGGGTAAATTATTTAATCTTTCTGTGCCTTAGTTTCCTAATAAGTAAAGTGAGGGGATGATAGCACTTACTTCATGAGGAATAAATTAGATAAAAATTGCAAAGCACTAAATGTAAGTGTCTGATATTGATAAGCTCTCAACAAACACTAAATATTACTAGCAATAGTCTGTGGTTTTTCTAAATGAAATGCGTTACCCTCCTCACTTGGGAGCATAATTGCTCTCCATAAATTGGACTATACCACAGGGCAGATCTCACTCTGAAAGGAAGAACAACTCAGGGGGCAGCCAAGAGGATTCCAAATACAAAGATGTAATAATTAAGAGCAGGTGTCATTCAAAGAATTTATAGGTTATTTCATTGAGTCCTCAAAACAAATCTCTGAAGTAAGTAGAACATGTTGGTTTCTCAGCCGTAGTTCAATCCAAAACTCATTAAAAGCAATACTCCAGATTGCCCTAAATTTTTAATCTCCTCCCTTCAGGATGGAGGAGAGAGACTGGAGTAGAGGGTGGGTAAAGAGAAGGAGTGCTGGCAAATCATGAGTGGGAGAGAGGTATCTCCTATCCCAAGCAGCAAGTGTTGAGCCAGAGCAGAGTGGATCATGGGAAGGAGGAGGATGTCTTGGGGATGGCAGTGAGAGCTGCAGAATGAAGCCAAGTGAATTATAGAAGACTCATGGGAGGTAAGGGTGGGCAAAGAGCTGATAATGGAGCTGTGGTCAAGGCTGCTTTTCTAAGTGTATAAGCCTCACTTAAAGACTGAAAACGGAGTGAACACCAGGCAACAGTTTATTGTTCTAGGAATAGATAGAACAAAATTTCCGAAGTATCTCTCTGATACTGCTCCACGACATTACATTGTGTGGATGATCTGATGCTGCTTGGGGGATGACTATAAACCCTCTCCTTTACAACATATGAAACAAATGAGAGCTATGGTCCTACATCTTTTATCCACAAAAGTAATACTATTAGGTCCAAGTTTAGCAACTTGCTACCTGCCCATCTTGCCCTTCATCCCTTTTTAAGGGTAATTGCCCTCCCACAGACCCCTGCTACAGGAATTAGGGCCTTAGGTAGGGGCTGAAACATGGTGTGGCTACTGGACTGGCCAAGGTAAGATGGCCACAGCCAAACCAGGGGATGGATATACATTTGTGAAATGATCTTGTCTGAGAAGATCTGCCCAGAAAACCACTTCAGGTAAGTTTGAATGGGGAGGCATAGAGGGAGCCAGTTATAAGTGTAGAGAGCCACAGAGGAAAAAGGAGAAAGCAGCTGACACACAAAGATACACAGGGCAAGCAAGATTAGGAGTCACCATAGCAATAGAGAAGGAGGATGGAGATCTTTGGCTCTTATAGCTGAAGAAGGGAGAGAACCACTTGGATACAAGGCTCATCTTGGATCTTGAGCAGGAGCTGCTCCTTGGTTTCCAGGCTTCTTTACCTGGTATCCCATAAGAATAACAACCCCTCACTACTGAAGGTACCTTGAATTTCTGTTTCTTACAACCAAAAGAACCTCACAACATATGAATCTTGGTCTTGGTATTTATGAACTGGAGCTGTGTATGTGGCAGGGCGGTGGGGGTGGGGATCTGATTGGATGACTACAATTTACTAGGCTGCATGGGCGAGGGGGAGACTTTTCTGAGAGACAAAGATAATCCAAGTATAGAGGCATGGAAGGTCACGGTGGAATGTGGGAAGATGGATGTGATGAGAAAGATGGGGAGGTTGGCAGTCTTTGGGGTTAGAATAAGTAGGCTCCAAATTATCAGCAGTCTGCTTGTCATGCTGAGTTTTGGACAAAATCCTTAAGCAGGGCGGAGAATGGGAACATGATCCGATTCACTTCTCTGTTAATTTCCTCCAGGTCACAAATGCAGTTAACACTGGTGAAGAGAGACTGAGAAAAAAGAGGCCAAGAAACCATCACATCGGCTACATGTTCTGATTTCACAGAGAAGTAGAGTGTCAGACAGGACACAGTCATAGCTCTAGGGAAATTGAGGTCTTTAAAATGATTATTTTGAATTCTAGATGATGCCATTTTGCTTTTCGCAACTCAATATTCCAGCCACAGAATTGTCCCCTTGGAACATTCTCCTACTTGAAGTTTCCACGGTTTGAATGAAAGACGTGTAAGAAATATTTTCATATTGTCTGTCACACTTAAATTCAAATGTTCATGTTTAATGAGCCACAGGCCACTGATCTAAAGCAGAGATCATTAATTGTTCAAAGCCTAGGGTGAAGTCAGCATTAGTGTGATAATTTGACCACACTATTTAAGTGATGGGATGTTGGTTGTTCACAAAGCATGGCATGAAAGACTTGAGGAGTATGTTGTAATCAAAATAATAATAAATTGGTATAAACTTTCTGGAAAACTACATGACAACATGTATCAGAAGCCTTATAAATACATACTTAGAAATTCCACCTCTAGGAATAGCATCCTAATCAGATACATCTCAAGATGGATACCCAAGGATGTTTATCCCTGCATTATTTAGACTAGATCTAAACTAAAAACTTCTGAAAGTTCCAATTATAAGGAAGTTGTCAAGTAAATTACGGTAGAGCCATATGATAAATTATTAAGAAGTCATATATGGGGCAGCCCCGGTGGCTCAGCGGTTTAGTGCCACCTTCAGCCCAGGGTGTGACCCTGGAGACCCAGGATCGAGTCCCACATTGGGCTCCCTGCATGGAGCCTGCTTCTGTCTCTGCCTCTCTTTCTGTGTGTGTGTGTGTGTGTGTGTGTGTGTCTTTCATGAAAATAAATAAATAAAATCTTAAAAAAAAAGAAGTCATATATGATTTTCAGAAAATATTTAATGTCACAGTCTTGGTTTTTATTAAGATTTTATTATTTTGAGAGAGAGAGAAAGAGCGTGAGAGAGCACAAGTAGGATGGAAGGGTAGAGGAAGAGGAGGGAGCAGACTTCCCAGTGAACAGGGAGCCAGACACTGCGGAGCTAGATCCCAGGACCCTGAGATCACGACCTGAGCCAAAGGCAGACACTTAATAGACTGAGCCCCGCAGGCACCCCAATTCATAGCCTTGTTCAAAAGAAACCATACACAAAGTTTTTTTTTAATGTATTTATATTCTTTTTAAATGCTTAAAAATAAAACCTGGAAGAAAATACTCCAAATTAAAATATACAATGATCAAAATGTTAATAGAATTTATCTTTTGGTAGTTGAATTACAAGTGCTTTAATATTTTCTTTTTCTATTAATTTTTCAAATTTTCATCACTGCATATGCATTATTAATATAATCAGGAAAGGTTTTACTTCAAACACACACGCAAAATTATCATTTGGGCTAGCCATTTCTAAAGGGGATGATTATAGTCAGAAAACAAAGAATAGACACTAACGCTTTCGGTACCCCTAACCTATTGACACAATTACAGAGAATAAGAAGGTGACCTGATTTGGGTCTCCATTCTTTTTTCAGCTCACTCCATGGGGGAACTGATAAAAGCAAACCCGATTCATTGAGATCTTCCAGGCTTAGCATCATCCTCATATCATCATCATCACCATTACCCTCACAGCTAACAGTTACTGAGCATGTACCTGGTACCAGGCACTGTTGGAAGGGTTTAATCACTATTATTAATTACCCTAACAACTATTGGAAGTAGGTACTGTTATTGCTCTTATTTTACTGGTGAAGAAACCAAGCAACTGAGAGACTTGCTCAAGGTCACACCATTAGTAATGGGTAGAGTTGGATTCAGACTCCATGTGCTGTAATGCAATGTCTTACGCTGCATTTCTTCTCAGAAATCAACAAAGAATATTGGAATTCGGGGAACTGGAAGAGATCATAAAGCTTTTTGGTTTTTGTTTCTTTAAAGATTTATTTATTTGAGAGAGAGAGAGAGAGCACACACAGAGGGAGAGGGAGAGGGAATGGGAGAAGCAGACTCCCCACCTAAGAGGGAGCCCAATGCAGGGCTCAATCCCAGGACACTGAAATCATGACCCGAGTCAAAGGCAGATGCTTAACCAACTGAACACCCAGGCACTCCAAGCTTTTTGTTTTAACAAAGGAAATTTTTTTCAAATCTAACTCTATGTATAATTTCAAAACCTACAATAGATTTTTAAAAGGAGGGGGTTACTCCCAGTTTAGTTGAAAGAGAGGCTAGGGTCCCTTCTGTGCCTCCCCCTCGTTTCCCATTGAGGTCACTGTAGTGCCTCACCTTTGTACAACTCTTCTGAGAAACTACTGCCCTAATCTAACTACTTCTGCTAAGAGATGAGAAATCTGGGCCCAGAGCTTTTTAAAAACCTGCCAGAGAGCACCCAATTAGTATTTGCATAAGCCAGTGCTTCTCTAGTTTACCACAGAGTGCACACATACATTATTTAGGATTCCTTCTGCTACAACTCAAATCTGCTTAGACAGAAAAGGGAATTTATCAGTTCAAATAATCAAGCAGTCCAAGGAGGTTCTGGCTTGAGGTACAGCTAGATCCAGGAGTCCAATATGACATAACAGGCTCTGTCCCTTCTTCCATTTCTAGCTCCGCATCCTTGTGAATTGACTTCATTATCAGGAAGGTTTTGTTTGTTTGTTTGTTTTTGTTTTTGTTTTGTTTTTAAGATTTTATTTATGAGAGACAGAGACAGAGGCAGAGACATAGGCAGAGGGAGAAGCAGGGTCCCTGCAAGGAGCCTGATGTGGGACTTGATCCCAGGACCCCAAGATCACGCCCTGAACCAAAGGCAGATGCTCAGTCATTGAACCACCCAGGTGTCCCTCAGGAAGGTTCTCCACATTATATCCTATATCCTTACAGTTCTAGATGTGCAGGATCCTTGCATGATAAACTAGATAATCACTATCATCTGTGCATCTTTCTATCAAAACTTTATTGACTTTTATTTTTGTTGGTCAAAGAAGGTATGATACTTAGGTCTCCCACTCCCAATTTAAAAAAACAAAAGAGAAAAAAAAATAATGAAAATAAAAAATAAAATAAAATAAAATAAAATAAAATAAAATAAAATAAAATAAAAAACAGAAGAGAAATGAACACATAGCAACAGTGGTCCATAGCATGTACCATCACACTCTGCAGGGCTGATGGGAATGAGTTCCTTGTAGCCAGACCATCTGTTCCACTGATCTCTGTCTTTCCACCAATACCACAGCATCTCAGCTACCGTAGCTTCATAGCACGTCTTACACTCAGGTAGCATAACTCTCCTATTTGGTGGTGGTAGTCAGCCTCCTCCCCCTTTTTCTCCCCCTTCCTGTTCCTCCATCTTCTATCAGATTAATTGATGTATAATTTACATATAATAAACTCACCAAGTTGTGTGATTTGATAACTTCTCACAAATATATATAGTCGTGTAACAACTACAATCATGGGATAGAAAAATTTCATCACCCATCTATTCTATCTTCTCCTTCTTTTTGGTCTTCCTTTGAATTGATCAAGTATTCCTAATAATTTTTATTTTGTCTCCATTGATTTATTTAGCCATACCTCTTTGAGTTCATGTGTGTATATGTGAGATTACTATGCTATTTACAATATCCATTTTCAACCTACACTTTCAACTTATGTACAAATTATAATACATATTCATTTTCCAGTAATTACAGTCTACCTTTGACTAACATACTACTCCACATATGGTGTGAGATTTTTACAAAAGGATATTTCTCTTTTCTTCTTCTCATCCTTTATATTACTTTTGTCATAGATTTTACTTCCACAAACATTGGTCATGTACATTACTTTAAATGGGTGATTGTCTTTTACGGAGATTTTAAAATTAAGAAATATGTTTTATGTTTACTCACATATTTGTTGTTCTTAATTCCTTTGTACAGATCCAAATTTCTATCTGGTATCACTTTCCTTTTGCCTGAAGGACTACTTTTAATATTCTTGTCCTCAGTGATGTGCTGGTAAGGTTGCTCTCTGCAAAATAGAAGAGAGTCCTGATTTGTAGTGTTTGCTGATTTCCATGATATAAATTCTCCCATCGTTACCAACTTTAAACTACCAATATTTTAATAATCAATGTGCAAAAGTCCTAAACATTTAGCAATCAGTTTTGTGAACTGGTATGGACTGGCTTAAGTTTGTGACGCTAATCTGCTGATGATGTATTTTTCCAGGCTTTATTTTTCTGAAAAAAGTCTTTTTTCCCTTTCATTTTTGAAAAAAAAAATCCTTTCTGGTTATATAATACCAGGTTGATGGTTTCTTGCTTCAGTACTTTGTTATTATTATTATTGTTGTTGTTATTGTTACTTTATTTTTTAAAGAAGCTCCAGGCCCAACCTAGGACTTGAACTCATGGCCTGAGATCAAGAGTCACATGCTCCACTAACTGAACCAGCCAGGTGGCCCTTGTTTCAGCATTTTAAAGGTGTTGCTCTATTGTCTTCTGCTTGCACTGCTTCTGATGCTTCTGCTATAATTCTTCCTTTCATTCTAGTTGTTTCTCCACCCTTCCTCCCACTTTACATCCCTGGCTGCCTTTAACATTTTCTCTTTATCACTAGTATTCAGCAATTTGATTATGTTTTTGGTGTAGTTTTCTTCCTGTTTCTATTGCTTGGCCCTAACATGGCCTTTAGACAAATAATGTGGGGCTTGTGTGCTGAAATTGGCCCTTCAGATTTCTGATACATCCTAGTGGCCAAGGCCCAATGGAGTCTGTTGCTGGAAAACTAGTCTTTGATTATTACTTTAATGAAATATTTAGAGCTCCTCATTACTTATTAGTAATGATATTTTATATTTCTATAGCAGTTTAAAATTTTAAAGATTTGAGAGACAGAAAGTGAGAAGGGGGGAGGGGCAGAGGGAGAGAGAGAACCAAGCAGACTCCGTACTGAGCATGGAGCCCAACATGATCTTGACCCTGAGATCATTACCTGAGCCAAACCCAAGAATTGGATGCTCAACTGATTGTACCACTCAGGTGTCCTTAACAGTTCAAAAATTTAAAAAAATTTAACCTACATTTTTTTAGTGTGTAGATTTTTTTTCAAATACAGCTGTATATCAGAATCACCTGAAGATTTTTTTTTGTTTTTTTGTTTTTTTTTTGGGGGGGGGTACCACTCAGGATTTTTAAAACAAAATCTTTGGGAGACGACACATTTTTTAAAGTTTGAGAAACCACAACATGACCTGATTTATATTCTTTGTAAAAGTTCTGTGGTGTAGATTTGGTTATTTTCTTATAAATGCAGAATCTGAGGTTACCAAGACCAATGACTTACCTAAGGTTTCAGAGCCTATCAGCTTGACTAGAATGTGGGCCTGGATTTTTGGACCCTTGTCTCAGGGCTTCTTTCCACAACACCAATTACGCCAATATTTGAGGTACTAGGACCTCATTTTAACGTAAAAATATTTTTCAGACTACCTAACCCTACCACTATATTTGCTGAGCTAAAAAGTATATCTATGGGTTTGCATTTTACTAATCACAGCAGAGTCTACAAACACTTAAGTCATACATATGTGTGCAATAGGTATTAAGCATTTAAACCACCAATTATGCTTAACACACATTATCTCTTTGACGATCTCTTGTAATAGCTCCAAATGCCCCAGGGGTCTGCAGCCCTGAGACACAGGCTTGTATAATGGGCATTGAGTTGATTATGGCTACAGTGAGTGGTATAGGGTACTTGTAGGCAATCATTAGATTGCTATAGCTTTTAGATTTATTGTTATTAGATTTAACAACAAAGGAAGTGCCATTTATTTGCGTGATTTATGATTGGTATCATGACTTTTTAAAAAAAATTTATTTTATTGGGACGCCTAGGTGGATCAGTGGTTGAGCATCTGCCTTTGGCTCAGGGCATGATCCCAGTCCAGGGGTTGAGTCCCACATCGGGCTCCCTGCGAAGAGCCTGCTTGTGTCTCTGTCTCTCTCCCTCTCTGTGTTTCTCGTGAATAAATAAAATCTTTTTAAAAAATTATTTTATTTAAATTCAATTAATTAACATATGGTATATTATGAGTTCCAGGGATAGAGTTCAGTGATTCATCAGTTGTATATAGTATCATGATTTTTTTTACATCTAGGATTCTAGGAATTAGAGAATAAACAATTGCACCCAAAGGCAAATAAGGGACACCAGAAGGCAAATAACTGAAAGAATAAAGCTTATTTTAGCAGAAAGTCTCCATATCAAATTAGCTGTAGATAAATATCTGGGAAAATGTATAAATCTCATTTCGGGGCTGGGAAAGAGGCTGGCACATGCCTCAGTTTTGCCTGTGCTCAGGAAGATGAAAGGAATTCCAGTAGGGCACTCAGGGACATTCACTGTGCACCTCTGCTACTGAGATGAGATGCAAAGTGTGGCTTCAGTGGGGATTCTCTTCATTTGCTTCCCTTGGCCCATCTTTAAGCTCAGTGATGACACTGACCTCTCTGTTGAGAGTGTATGTGGGGAGAAGAGACACTAATATTGATTAAAAGAAATAATGGTTAACGGAAACAAGGAGTTTGGAACTTTGCTACAGGGAGAGCAACCTGGAGAAGCCTGGTGGGAGCAGGGTAGAGATGGACCTGCTGTCCCAGCCCGGATGCCTGCATTTATATGACAAGCACTAGTCTTTGTGTGCCTTGCCTGGTCAGTCTGGAGAGTTTTTCTAAATTAATTATTCTATCGTTGTGGCAGGAAAAGCTTTTATCTTCTGCTAAATGCATGTCTTTATCTGCCTTACGGAAGCCCTGCCCTCACTAGGCCTTTGGCTCAGAGGTGTGGACTGCCCTGACTGCCTCTCTGGTAGATGATCTTTCTACTCTTTGCAAGACATTTTAATCAGCAGTGACTTTGAAAACAGGAAGGAGGTTCAGGATCCCAACTTATCTCCAGGATTAAAAAAAAAAAAATGAACAGAAATGGAGAGAAATACCACTATGGTCACTCCCAGAGAACAATATGCAAATGAATGGACTGGTTTTCTTGAGAAACCGGTATTTCTTCTGTGTCCACCTGCCTGGGTTCCCCTAAAAGCAGAGCCTGAGCCAAAGGCTTATAAATAGGTAGTGTACTTGGGAATGTAGTCCCAGAGGACAGGAACAGAGCAGCAGAGAAGGAAAGAAAGCCAGGGATGTGTGGTTGAGTTGAACATGGCATGAACAATAGGGCTTGACCCTGTGGAACTTTCTAAGGATCCATATAAAATGTGTCTCAGAATGTCCACAGATGATGGAGGAAGGAAACATTTATTAGCTCTCATCTGCCTCTGATTAAGAATGGCCCCGGAGAGTTAACTCCCTTGCTTTTTGAGCTCTACACATGGGAAGGCTGTGTCAGGGTGGGACATCAGAGAAGCCACAGGACAAGAAGTGAGAGGATGAGACCCAGGCTGAAGCAAGACACTGACAGGTTGCTTGTGCACAAAGCTGATTAAAGCCCACGTAGGACTAGCTGCCTCTTTAGTGGCTGGAGGAAGACAGGGCTGCAGGGATTTCGAGTGCCCCCCACCCCCAGATATGTCCAACACACCAATCAACTTCAGTGATACAGCTTTAAGATTCCAGATTACTTCTATGATCTCTGTTTCTAATTCATCATAAGGGAAAGATAGTCAGGAGCTTTGCTTTTGGACTCCTCCTAGTCCTGAATTTGAGTCCTGGCTATATCACTTAGGAGTTTTTTTGTTTTTTAATGATTTTATTTATTTATTCACAAGAGACAGAGATGCAGAGACACAAGCAGAGGGAGAAGCAGGCTTCCTGCAGGGAGCCCGATGTAGGACTCGATCCCGGGCCTCCAGGATCATGCCCCAGGCAGAAGGCAGGCGCTAAACTGCTGACTTAGGAGTTTTGTTCTCTTGAGCAAACTACTTAACTTCTTTGAGGCTTAGTTTACTTAGCTGTAAAATCATCCTGTTGTTGGGAGAATGTGCTGAAATAGTGTGTGTTCTTAGCACACTACCTGGGCCATGGCAGGAGCTCCCAGAATGGTAGTCTGTATTATTGATTATGATTTTGACATCACAACAGGAGTAGTTGTGAGGCATAAGGCAACACAGGGAGAGTTGTTAGGGGCTAGGACTGGAGGCAGGATGAACCAGACAGGAATGTGGGTCGGGAGATGGTGCATCTGTTTTTTAACAAGTCAGGGTACGGGCCCTAGGATGGGGCTAGCCAAAGTCTGACAAGTTATCAGGACTTCCATTAAAGGAGCTGAGGTCCCAGAGGGAAACTAGAGTGTTACAGAGAGAAGAGAAGCAGTTACAAGATTTCAGGAATTGGGGGATTGCAGAAGGTTTCAAAGAAAGGTTAGATGTCTAGTGGGCACAGAGAGGCTTCCGGGCAGTGCCCATCCTCATCCCCAGGCTCACAGCGGCCAGACTAACCTCATGCCAAGCGCGGGGGCCTTCTGAGTTTACTGCTTGCCTGTACACATGGTGTGGTTCAAGGATTCAGAATGTGGGAAGGCTAGGCCTCCAAATTGAGGGTTCCAGTGCCATCAGCTGGGCATGAGGGTGGTCACTGAGCAGGATGCCTCTGCCATGGCAGGGCTGGCACATAACCCCTGACCCTGGCCTCAATCTTCCATTGCTGGCCAGTTGACCCTCAGACCCAAGGTTAACAAACCTTGGCTAACTAGGATACAGCTAGTTATTGCTTAGGCTAACTAGGTAACTGCCCCGTCACTAACACTGAATCCTTTGTGGCACAGACCCACCTCTCAGCCAGGGCTAGTAGCTCAGTGGCCCCGGAGGACATAAATAAAGTAGATATCTTACACTTTAACTCCCAGTTTCTCTGTTAATTTCATTTTTGAGGAAAGAGCCAGATCTTATTATAATGGACCAGGATTTTTGTTGAATCCCATGTCACATGGTTACAATATCACCAAATCCAGTCTTACAAACATCCCACCTTAATCTGTTTAATAACAACACCTTTCTTCATGTTGCTCAAAGGATTATCTCAGTTTCTCTAGGTTTTCATGGAGAAAACACACTGAAGTGATGTTTCTGATCGAAATGAAGATGTCAGAAGCAAATTTAAATTAGATGTGGTCTTACATGTTATTGATTATGTGTATCAACTGATAGGTTAGCATCCCTTTATTTTTCTTCAAGAGAAAAAAATCTGATAGAATGATGCTTTGAAAATAGTTAACTGGCAGCATGAGGGACTTGGGTAGAAAGTTGAGGTGACAACTGAAAGTCAAGACTACACATGTTCTTGTGTTTCCTGGGGAAAATAAAATCTCCAATTTAAAGAGACTTGCATGCTGCTATTATTTCTTCAGCTAAGATATACAGCAATAGAGAGGATGGCTTTTCTTAGGGGGATGTTCGATGTAAGTTGAAGAAAAATAAGTAGAAAAAGTCACTTTTTTTCCTTTCTCAAAATGTGTATCTTATTTCTTCATAGTTTTATTATGGTGATTTGATGTTGACTTTTTAAATTTTTATTTAGAGAGAGAGAGTGCTGTGCATAAGCCAGGGTGGGAGAGGAGGGGAGGGCAGAGGGAGAGAGAGAATCTCAAGCAGGCTTCCCTCGAAGAGTGTGATGCGGGACTTGATCCCAGGACCCTAAAATCGTAACCTGAGCTGAAGCCAAGTGTCCAACACCCGGGCACCCCTTGGTGGTGACATCTTTATGTGCTTGAGCGCACTCATCTTTCTGGCAGCACATGGGGACAGTACTGTGGTGTGTCTCCAGGAAACAGAAGGCCTGCATCTCCCCGTGGGCTTTCCACACATGGTCCACCGCTGTTTCCCTGTGTGCCTCCCTGTCTCTGGGACTGCTCCCCAGTGTCCTGTGCTCGTCCTTGGCTCAATCACTGTGCAATCTTGTGTGAACAACTTTTCCTCCCCAGAGATGCACTGTCCTTCTTTCCCTTCTCAATTTCCAGGTAGATTTTTACCTCTTCACTATCTTTTAATCTTAATCACAGGTTACATAGTTAATGAATAGCTCAAACTCCTAAAACGGATTGTCCATGGACCAAGGTGGAAAATTGAGATGATTGGGTTGCTGACATCAAGTGAATTTTGTACAGTTACAGGCTCTTGTCCACCAGGCATTCTTCCAGCAGCTTTAGTTCTTGAACACTGTGATCAAAATCAGAAGTAAGCAAAAAGTGTCCTAAGTGATAAGTAAAAGAGCTGTCACAGAATCCACATAACTTTATTCCTTTGATTAAATTTAACAGTTTTTGAATATTTTCTATCTGCCAGATGCTGTCCTGGGTGGTAGGAATGGTGAGATGAATAATTTATCTTTCTCTCACCTTGTTCCAGAAAGGATCTGAGGTGGCTTATAACAGAAACATATAAAGTAAAATGGCCAGATTCAGGTTTTAAAACTCAGGGCAAGGGAAATATAAATTAAAATAGGTCAAGTCTAGGGGGAAAAGAAGACACAGATACACAGCCAATGGCAGCCTTCATAATTGCTATGCTTGAGCTGTGAATTTGACTCTAAGCACATGAGGTGGCCAAGGGGAAAGGGAAACATGGTCACTTATACATTTCCCATGTAGAAACAAAGAGATTGCATAGTCAGTCAGGGGGAAAAAGATGAATAAGACATGGTTCCTAATGGCAAGGAATTTATAATTCAGCAGGAGAGACAGATCTGTAGCAAACATCTGTAAAACAAAGCTGTATTATGAGGTCTGCATGAGTGCTAAACGAATAGAGTTAGGGGAGCAATTTATTTGGCTTACAAGAGGGAGAAGAGGCTACCTGAACAGTGCCCCAAAAGAAGAAATGGACAAGGAGGGGAGGGCACATGAGACAGAGGGAAAGAGTACAGCGACTGGAGATTAGCAGCCTCTAGCCATGTTTGCATAAAAATTGCTTTGAGTGCTTGTTAAAAGACTGAGTCAGTAGGACTGGGATTTTTCACAAGCACCCCAGAATGCTAATTCTGGTGCTCAGGGACCATACTTTGAGAAACAAGAGAATTGATCCTTGGATGTATAGAGCAGTGAAAGATGATGTCAGAAAAGCAGACTGGACCCACATGGTGTGGGCGTCATACATCACAGTCAGAAAATTGAATTTTATGGGTAATGAGGAGCCTCTGGATGCCTTTAAGCCTAAGCAGGTGAAGGACGCTATCAGATTTGTGTGTATGTACGTGTCTGTGTTTTCCTTTTCTTTTTCCTGATTACAAATGCAGCAGCCAGAGGATGAAAGATAAGAAGGAAGAGATTGAACACAGGCAACCAACTGGGAGTGTGGCACGGCCCAAAAGGAAGAGGACAAGAACGTGTTTAGGTGTTGGCAAGAGAAATGGAGCAAAGTGAATACTTTCTGCAATGATCATGGAACTATTATTTTCATTGTTAGTCACAGATTTACTTTTCTGGTTAACCTATGTTGTTTTTCATGTCTTGCTTATTATTATTTTCTGCTCTCTGGTGTCTGGCCTAAACTAACAGGCAGCCCCAGTGGCCTGCAGGGGCTCAGGTCCTCACTGAGCTCAGCCTGGTTCCTGTGTGAGCAGGGGGTTGGTGGCATAGTGTAGGGAGGCAACTTCTCTTATGGTGAAATCACATTGAAGGGTGACATAGTGCATAACAGTTTTTGGTTCTTTTAACTTACATACTCTTAAAAACTTATTTTATGGGTGCCTGGGTGGCTCAGTTGGTTAAGTGTCTGACTCGTGATTTCGGCTCACGTTGTGATCTCATGGGTCAGGGGATCAAGGCCCACTTGGGTTCCATGCTGGGCAGTCTACTTGAGATTTCTCTTTTTAAAAAAACTTTATTTTATAAAGACAAAATAGGGAAGACAGTACTGAATCCTTATAACCAATTACTGAGATTTTGCAATTTAAGATTTTGACAACATTTTTTCAGCTTTATTGAGGCATAATTGATGAAACTACATATATTTATTTTTTTATAATAAATTTATTTTTTATTGCTGTTCAATTTGCCAACATACAGAATAACACCCAGTGCTCATCCCGCCAAGTGCCCCCCTCAGTGCCCGTCACCCATTCACCCCCACCCCCCGCCCTCCTCCCCCTCCACCACCCCCATATAGTTTTAAAGTGTACAACCCAATAACTTGACATACATAGACTTTGTGAAATGATGACAACAATCCAATTAATTAACAGATTCATCCCTTACATAGTTACCTTTTTTTATATGTGTGCTGAAAACACTCAAGGTCTATTCTCTTAGAAACTTTCAAGTACACAACACAGTGTTATTAGATATAGTCACCATGCTGTCCTTACACCCCCAGAGCTTGTTCACCTTCTAACTGAAGGCTTATACCCTTTGATCAGCATCTCAGCTCTCCTCCAACCACTAGCAGCCCCTGGTAACCACCAATCTATTCTCCCTAGGAGTTCAACTTTTTTTTTTAGATTCCACACATAAGTGAGACCATATTGTATTTGTCTACTTTGGTCTAATTTCACTTAGCTTAACGTCTTCTTTTTTTATTTTTTTATTTTTCATTTTTTTGGTAAATTTATTTTTTATTGGTGTTCAATTTGCCAACATATAGAATAACACCCATTGCTCATCCCATCAAGTGCCCCCCTCAGTGCCTGTCACCCAGTCACCCCC
Source organism: Canis lupus dingo (assembly GCF_003254725.2). Taxonomy (NCBI): domain Eukaryota; kingdom Metazoa; phylum Chordata; class Mammalia; order Carnivora; family Canidae; genus Canis; species Canis lupus. Next base: position 57,399,718 of record NC_064248.1, on the reverse strand, counting down.
ACCCCCCACCTCCCCTTCTCCCACCCCTAGTTCGTTTCCCAGAGTTAGGAGTCTTTCATGTTCTGTCTCCTTTCTGATATTTCCCACTCATTTTTTCTCCTTTCCCCTTTATTCCCTGTCACTATTTTTTATATTCCCCAAATGAATGAGACCATATAATGTTTGTCCTTCTCCGACTGACTTATTTCACTCAGCATAATACCCTCCAGTTCCATCCACGTTGAAGCAAATGGTGGGTATTTGTCGTTTCTAATGACTGAGTAATATTCCATTGTATACATAGACCACATCTTCTTTATCCATTCATCTTTCTTTCTTTTTATTTTATTTTATTTTATTTATTTATTCATGATAGTCACACACACACAGAGAGAGAGAGAGAGGCGCAGAGGGAGAAGCAGGCTCCATATAGGGAGCCCGACGCGGGATTCGATCCCGGGCCAGGATCGCACCCTGGGCCAAAGGCAAGCGCTAAACCGCTGCGCCACCCAGGGATCCCTCCATTCATCTTTCGATGGACACTGAGGCTCCTTCCACAGTTTGGCTACTGTGGACATTGCTGCTAGAAACATCGGGGTGCAGGTGTCCTGGCGTTTCACTGCATCTGTATCTTTGGGGTAAATCCCTAGCAGTGCAATTGCTGGGTCGTAGGGCAGATCTATTTTTAACTCTTTGAGGAACCTCCACACAGTCTTCCAGAGTGGCTGCACTGGTTCACATTCCCACCAACAGTGCAGGAGGGTTCCCCTTTCTCCACATCCTCTCCAACATTTATGGTTTCCTGCCTTGTTAATTTTCACCCTTCTCACTGGTGTGAGGTGGGATCTCATTGTGGTTTCAATCTGTATTTCCCTGATGGCCAGTGATGCGGAGCATTGTCTCATGTGCATGTTGGCCATGTCTATGTCTTCCTCTGTGGGATTTCTGTTCATGTTTTTTGCCCATTTCATAACTGGATTGTTTGTTTCTTTGCTGTTGAGTTTAATACGTTCTTTATAGATCTTGGAAACTAGCCCTTTATCTGATATGTCATTTGCAAATATCTTCTCCCATTCTGTAGGTTGTCTTTTAGTTTTGTTGACTGCATCCTTTGCTGTGCAGAAGCTTCTTATCTTGATGAAGCCCCAATAGTTCATGTTTGCTTTTGTTTCTCTTACCTTCATGGATGTATCTTGCAAGAAGTTACTGTGGCCAAGTTCAAAAAGGGTGTTGCCTGTGTTTCTCTCTAGGATTTTGATGGAATCTTGTCTCACATTTAGATCTTTCATCCATTTTGAGTTTATCTTTGTGTATGGTGAAAGAGAGTGGTCTAGTTTCATTCTTCTGCACGTGGATGTCCAATTTTCCCAACACCATTTATTGAAGAGACTGTCTTTTTTCCAGTGGATAGTCTTTCCTCCTTTGTCAAATATTAGTTGACCATAAAGTTGAGGGTCCACTTCTGGATTCTCTATTCTGTTCCATTGATCTATGTGTCTGTTTTTGTGCCAGTACCACACTGTCTTGATGACCAGAGCTTTGTAGTACAACCTGAAATCTGGCATTGTGATGCCCCCAGATATGGTTTTCTTTTTTAATATTCCCCTGGCTATTTGGGGTCTTTTCTGATTCCACACAAATCTTAAAATAATTTGTTCCAACTCTCTGAAGAAAGTCCATGGTATTTTGATAGGGATTGCATTAAACGTGTAAAGTGCCCTGGGTAACATTGACATTTTCACTATATTAATTCTTCCAATCCATGAGCATGGAATATTTTTCCATCTCTTTGTGTCTTCCTCAATTTCTAATGTCTTCTATTTTTAACCCATGTTGTGGCAAAGCAGATTTCCTTCTTTTTCATGACTGACTAGTATTCCATTCTGCATATATACCACATCTCCTTTATCATGCATCTGTTGAGGGACACTTAGGTTGTTTCCATATCTTGGCTATTGTGAATAATACCGCAGTAAACATGGGAATATGGATATCTCTTTGAGGAACTGATTTCATTTTCTTCAGATATATACTCAGAAGGAAGATTGCCAGTACCATACTGCTCTAATAATTATGTTTGTAATAATTGTTTTTTAAATTTTTAAAATTTTATTTAAATTCAATTAATTAACATATAGCATATTACTGGTTTAGAGGTAGAGGTTAGTAATTCATCACTCTTATATAATACCTATAATATTATATAATAAGGTATATAATAGGTATATTATATTATAGGTATATAATTATATATAATAATTATATACCTATAATACCTATAATCTAATATAATAAGGAGGGCACGTGCTTGTTACATCATGTGCCCTCCTTAATGTCCATCACCCAGTTACCCCATCCCCCTCCCCTCCCTCCCCTCCCTCCCCTCCCTCCCCTCCAGTAACCATCAGTTTGTTTCCTATGATTAAAAGTCTCTTATGGTTTGTCTGCCTCTCTGATTTTGTCTTGTTTTATTTTTTCCCTCCTTCCCCCTATATCTTTGTAATATAGTTTGAAATCAGGAGGTGTGATTTCCAGCTTTGTTCTTTCTTAGAATTGCTTTGCCTATTCAGGGTGTTTTGTGGCTATGAATAGGAAATTTAGCATTATTTCTTCTATATCTGTGAAAAACACCATTGGAATTTGATAAAGATTGCACTGAATCCATAGATCACTTTGGGGAATATGGACATTTCATAATATCAATTCTTGTAATTCATGAGCATTTGATATCTTTCTATTTGCTTTATCTCTTTCATCAAATGTCATAACTTTCAGTGTATAGGTCTTTCACCTCCTTGGTCAAACTTATTTCTATTTTATTATTTTGATACTACTGTAAATGGCATCATTTTCTTCATTTCCTTGATTTTTTTTTTCATACTCCTGGAAATCTTACATTGCTGTCTTCACAAGAAACAGTTACCTTCTCTAGTCTTAATTGAATGGTTTTGGTAAACAAATACCTTCTCTTAGTTCTGCTAAGGATTTTGAGGCTTTCTCAGACCTTTTCTATGGATACACATGCTCCCCATTTCTTGTTCCCTCTTAGGGGGGATTTCTTAAGATTGTATGCTTCTCTTGCTTTCCCTGGTGGTGGTGGTGGGGGGGTGGCTTTGCTAAATGCTCACATTAGTGATCTTTCTTCCAAGTTTGCAGGGTCAGGGCCATCTTTCTACTCATGCTTACTAGCGGTCTACAAAGGTTCATACTGGCTGCTCTTGGAGCCCACAGAGAGAGTCAGCCACAGAGTGGGGTGTGTGGGGGTGATACAAACAGAGTGTTCAGGTATCCATGGGCCATGTGGAGGGATCCTCAAATGAAACACCCCCAGAAGCTTGTGGGCAGGCTTCCGATGGATTCCACAAAATAGTAAGAGCTATGTCTTTCTGATGCCCTCTGAGAGCCCTGTCTGCTGTTCTCCCAAGGGCTGCCTGCCCCTGAGTTGTGCAGCATACCCCACTATTCTGGGTGGGGTGAGAAAGAAGTGGGCCTTTTTGGCAGCATTCCACACAGCTGGAAAGCCAGGTGCTCATTCACACACACTCAGTTCCCCCTGTGAAAGAAGCCACAGAACTAGGAGGTCTTCCTTGGCATTGATCTGTTTCTGTGCCCTGGAGGGAGGAGTGATATGGGTAAAGTGAAACTGGTTCACTCATCCTCTTCAGTGTGTCCAACCTGATTGTTTCTTGCTCCAGTGATTTGCTGGCACTTCTCTGCTCGACTCCTGGACTGCCACAAACACATTCTCTTCTGTGGGTGATTGCCCAACTTGCTGTTTGGCAGGGAGAATATAGTAGAAAACGCCTATTCCACCATTTTGCTGATGTCATTCCCATATATTTTTATTACTCTAAGAAAGAAGGTAATGATGTCCAGTTCAGTGGATCCTGGAAACATAATGTCTCCTCTTAAAAATGGCAATAAATACCAGCACCTTGCATTGTGGTTTACAAAAACCAGTGTGCCTGAAGCTGGTCAGTGTTCCCAGGCAAAGATCATTGTTTTGAGCCTGCTCTCATGCACGCATGGTCTTTGTGAGCAACATGCCTATGGTCCAATCCATTATTTCATTCATGGTACAGGAATGACTGAGCACGGTCCCAGGACAAAGCTAAGTAAATAACATTTGGCTAGGGTCCATTGTTTAAGCCTATGGTGAATGGAATAATAGCCCTCCCAAAGATGTCCATGCCCTAATCCTCAGAACCAGTGAATAGGATGCTTCTCATGGCAAAAGAGATCTATTTGTTTGTTCAGGTCACCATAATAAAGTACCATGAATTTGGTGGCTTGAACAGAAATTCATTCTTTCATAGTTCTGAGAGCTAGAAGTGCTAAATCAAAATGCCAACAGGTTGATTTCTTCTTAAGGCTGTGAGAAGAGATCTGTTCTAGGTCTTTCTCCTTGGCTTGTAGGTGACAGTCTCCTCCCTGTGTCTCTCCTTCTGTGGCTGTGTCCAAATTTCCACTTTGATACAGACACCAGTCATATTGATTTAAGGCCCACCCTGATTATCTAATCTTTTTTTCTGATGATCTAATCTTTTAAAAAAGATTTTATTTATTTATTCATGAGAGACACACAGAGAGGCAGAGACATAGGCAGAGGGAGAAGCAGCCTCTCTGCAGGGAGCCCAATGCCAGACTCGATCTCCAGACCTGGGGATCATGCCCTGAGTTGAAGGCAGACGCCCAATCACTGAGCCACCCCAGTGTCCCCTGATGATCTAATCTTAACGAATTACATATGCAATGACTCTATTTCCAAGTAAGTTCACATTCTGGGGTTTACGACTTCAAGATATGAATGCGGACACAATTCAACCCATAACAAAAGACTTTGTGGATATGATTAAAGTTAAGGACTTTGAGATGAGGAGGGTATCCTGAATCATCCAGGCGGGCTCAACCTGAATCTTTAAACATGAAAACACTTTCCCTTCTGTGATTAATGAGAGGGAGTCATGATAGGGGCGCCTGGGTGGCTCAGTTGGTTAACTATCTGACTCTTGATTTTAGCTCAGGTCATGACCTCAGGGTCCTGAGATGGAGCCCTGTGTTCTGGCCCTGAGCTGGGTGTGGAGCTTGCTTAAGATTCTCACTCTCTTGGGCAGCCCCAGTGGCTCAGTGGTTTAGCGCCATCTTCAACCCAGGACGTGATTCTGGAGTCATGGGATCGAATCCCACCTTGGGTTCCCTGCATGGAGCCTGCTTCTCCCTCTGCCTGTATCTCTGCCTCTCTCTCTGTGTGTGTGTCTCTCGTGAATAAATAAATAAATAATCTTTTTAAAAAAATTCTCACTCTCCCTCTCCCTTGCCCATGCTCACTCTCTAAAATAAATAAATCTTAAAAAAACAAAAAAGAAAGAAAGAGTTCTGATAACAGAAGAGATTAGAGAGGCGCAACACTGATAGGTTTCAAGATTTGTGGAATGTACTACAAGTCATGCTGAAGAATACTGATGGTCTCAGAGGCCAGAAAAGGCAAGGAGGTAGAGTCTTCCCTAGAACGTCCAGACAGGAATTTGTCACTGCCGACACCGTGATCTTAGCCCAGAGCCCAGTTGTCAAACATCTCACCCACAGAACTGTAAGAACACACTTGTGTTGGTTGGTGGTGTTTCGTTACAGCAGCAATAGAAAACTAATACAATTTTCTCCCAACCGCAGCCCCTCAATTCACCAGGCCACCTCCCACCTGCCATATATTAATGCTTCTCCCTGGGACTCACTCTCTACAGAGCTTCCCCCGGCCTACCACAGCCACTAGTCAAAGCCAGGTCACATAAAGCGAGGAATTAATTGCTCCTGGAGTATCTGGCTCCTGGAGGGGGCCAGGACCCCTCCACTGGATGCACACCCCCTAGCTTCAGAATGTGCCTTGACAACCACACTCACACGAGAGCCTCCTACCTGGACTGAGCTGACTGGAGCGGATGGACACGGGAGCTGGGCTGGGGCAGTCTCTCAAGACCCCAAGACCAGGAGACTGGAGAGAAGGTCCGTCCATTAGTGCTGCTGAGGTTCTGAAGGCCACGCTGTTTCACTTAACCCAGTTTGCAGTGCGTTCGTAGGACTCTCCAAGGAGCCTGAGTACTTACATTTGCTAATTCAGAAAATGTGTGTGAAGAGGAGAGGGGAGCGAGGTGTGGAAAGGGCTAGAGCAGGGTGCGGCTCAGGGCCCTGGTGTGGAGAGGGCTGCCTCTTCTGACAAAAATGAGTGTGACAGGGCGTCTGGGTGGCTCCGTCACTTGAGCTTCTGACTCTTGATTTCAGCTCAGCCATGATCTCAGGTTATGAGGTCGAGCCCTGCATCAGCCGAGCTGGGCGTGGCATCTGCTTGAGATTCTCTCTCTCCCTCTGCCCCTCGCCACCACTACCACGTGCATGTGCGCGTGCACGCTCTCTCCCTAAAATAAAAGGAGTCTCACAGGAGTTTCTGAGTTCACTGTTACAATGAAATGTTGTGAAATGACTTCACGTTTTCTACAAGACCAGTAGCCAATTTCTGGAAGCTTCGTTTTCTTCTAGGAGAGCCAAACCACACATCTCTTATTGTAGGTAGTTTTTGTGCCACAGACATGTTATCTCTTTACACAAATGACTGCAAAAACGTGCAACTGCCTCTCTGTGCTTTTGTTTTGTATTGTTTTGTTTTAACGTGTTTGATTTTTGAAAGCTGTTAAGACCTAGACTGGAAGCTCTCAGATGATCAGATCCCCTTGGTGTCAGGATGCAAACACGCTACTTAAACAAGGCTCTGGTCTTTTCTTTGTATCTCTTCCATCAGGAACGGCTGCAGATAAAAGCAAACATCTTAGAAGAGCAAGTGTGACATCTGGTTCGCTATCAGGAATAAATCTCTACCTGCCAAGCAAGACTGTAAGGCAATCTGGAACCAGTTACTACATAAACTTGTTTTATTTCAAAACCCTATCACCTGACTTACCTTTCTATTTATTGCCTGCCTTGAACTCATTCTTCACCAGTGAGATGCTTCTAATGAAACACAGTTGACCTGAGTTCTGAGGTGAATGGCAGGAAGGAGTTTGTAAAAGGGACTTAAAGGGGGGAAGAGCCCTCCTTTCCTCCAGCTCCTCCAGCTCGAGAGGCTGAAAAGTCACCACAGAAACTGAGCCCCAGCCCTGCAGGGAAGGGAGGGAGGAGGAGGGGAGTCAGCGGTGCTCTGATGCCAAGGCCCCTTCCTAGGAGCTAGTTTCCCATGGGGCGAATACATAGAGAACTTCTGCTCTGACGTGTGAGGTGGGGTGGCCTCTGTGCGGTGGGGGCTCCCGGTGGGCCTGTCCCTGCAGGACTTGCTCGCCCCTGTCACCCGGAAAGCCCTCAGATGGCACCCAGGACCCAGGGATGCCCAACGGCAGGCGAATCCCCCGTCGGAAGTGCAGGCACAAAACACAAGCCCGTGACCTTGGTGCCACGGCCACGCTGTCGTACCTCAGAGGGCCCCTCCCAGAGCCCGGCCAAGGCTGGCTGACCACCAGTGAGCTGAGGAGGGGGGTCTCAGGCCCAGTTCGTCCCCTCGAGTGCTGGGCTCCCCGCTCATGGCTAAGGGCCCCGCGAAGGGCTCCCAGGGGCGGCCTGGCCTGCAAAGCACACGCCCTGCCCCCGGGGCAGCAAGAGCAGGTCGCCGGGGCCACAGCCTCCGAGCTTTTGCTCCTCAACATGATTGTGTGTGTGTGTGAGGTTCCAACCTATTCAAAACCCCTTGCTAAAAAACTCAAAAAGGGAAAACCAAAACCAAAACCCAACCCCGCCATGTGTGTCCGGTCCCCCCGCAGAGCGCGCCTTCTGGGGGCTGGTCACTGTCCAGGGCTCGGGCCCCCACCGGGCCCAGGACTCCCGCTGAGGGCGCGGGCGGGCACAGTTCCCGCTTGGACAGAGCCAGCCCGCCCGCCCGTGGAAGCTTTCTTCGCTCACATGCACGAGTCTATGCAGACTCGGCCTCTGTTCCTGTTCAAGTGTGGGCACCCAGGGATTAACAAAAAATACCACGTGGTTGCACAACAAGGTGACCATACTTAACGCCACTGATTGTGCAGTTCCAAACGGTTCAGATGGTGAATTTTATGTATACGTTACCACAAAAAAAAAAAAAAAAAAACAAACAAACATGCTGTCTTATATATATATATAAAGGTTGGTCCTGAGGTTGACAGTCCCGTCTTCCCTGAAGGGAGCATGAGGCTCAAATGAGACGCAGAGCACACGAAGCGCTCACTCAAGAGCCTGGCTCTGGAGTCAGTGTTCCAGAAATAGCAGCTATTACTAACTGCATAAATCTGGGCTGCTCCCAATGTCACTGTCATTTCTCGGTAGAAGCTACCTTTAAAGACAAGAGCTTAAATAAATAAATAAATAAATAAATAAATAAAGACAAGAGCTAGCTTTCCTCAACTTGGTATTCCTGGCCCTTAGGATGCGACTATCAACCTCATTTCACAGAAGAGGCAGCAGAAGCTCAGAGAGGTTCAGTGGCTTGCCCTAGGTCACACAGTGAAGTGACTGGGGACATTGGGATTTGAACCCAGGTACACTTTACCCTGGACGCCCTAGCAGAGAGAGGCTGCAAGCCTCTGGCAGCAGAAATCAACGTGGGGCTGGGGGGCAGGAGTGCTGAGGAGGCTGGGCAGGAGCTCAGGACCAGGGCGACCCCCGGTGTCTCCCCACCCAGAGGCAGGGCCATTTCACAGAGCTCGTCCTTGTAGCCCTGTTCCAGCTGCTGCAGCAAAATACCACAGACTGGTTGGCTTCCACGCAGCAGAAGTTTACTGCTCACGCTTTTGAAGCCTGGAAGGCTGAGTCAGGGTGCCCAAAGGGTCCCAGAGGGCCCTCTTCCCGGTCGCAGACTCCTTGTTGTAACCTTGCATGGTGGAAAGGGCTGGGGGTTCTGCGAGGTAGAACTCGGAGGCCGCTATTTCCTACAGAGCACTGACCTTTCACAAGGTATGGATCCCATTCTAGAGGGTTCCCCCCTCCTGACTTAATCACCTCCCAAAGGCCCCACTTCCTAATACCGTCAGCTTGAGGGGTAAGATTTCAATATATGAATTTAGGGGTGGAGGACATGCACATTCAGAGCACAGCAATCATTAGTCCTGATTCCTAAAGGATGAGGGATGGACAAAATGGAAGGACATGTTGGTCACACAGAGAAGGTTAACACAAGGGCTGGGGAGAGGGGCCTTGTCCAGGCCACTGAGCCCTTAATGGCCAGAGCTGTGTGACACAGTGAAGGACAACATCACACAACATGGATGGACACCTGGGGGGCTGGACACCTGACTCTGGCAGGGCCTGGGAACCTTCGTGGGGCTTGCGGGCCTCAGCAACCTCAGCAGCAGACGCTCCACCTAGAACTGGACCGGAGGGAAATGTCAGGTACCACCTAAGGCTGATGGGGCTTAAGTTGAAGACTTGAAATCACGGGAAAGTGGGCTTCCAAGGGCCACCAGAGGTTCTATCAAGCAGGAGGTGGAGACTAAGAAACATAAATGGGTGCAGATGTCGTGGTACTGTTTTGTGCAGATTAACTGAATTGGAGGTTCAGGGGATGTGACACTCCAGCACAGTGGCCCTGGGACACACTGCATTAAGAAACATTGGGTTGCCACTAATGCCATGCTCTGTTTTAGATGTTGGGGATACAGCAGTGAACAGGGCAAGACAAGGTGCTCATCCTCAGGGAGCTTACGTTCTAGGTAATGTTTGTTATCTGACTAGACATTACACAAGTAAATAAGTACGTAAGACAATTTCAGAGGGTGACAAGTATATCGGGAGAAGAGGGGAGGAACATAGGGTGTGATGGCAGTTGACAGCCTAGATAGAGTGGCCAAGGAAAGCTTCTCTGAGGACACATCATTTGAGCTGACACTTGAATGGGGAAGATAGGGGTGGGCATGAATGAGTGCAGGAGGCAGAGGGAACAGGAGTGCAAAGGTGCTGAGGCAGGTGTGAGCTTGGTCTCCTGAAGCTTTGAACACATCCGTTCAAGGAAAGGAGGAATGTCGGTGCATTGGTGGGGAAGGCTGGGGAAAGGAGAGATGTGACTGCGGCGAGGCCAGATCATATGGGACACCACGGCTTGGGACTATAAATACACACTCACTGGGGACATGCGGGGGGGGGGGGGGGGGGGGGGGGAGGGGACAGCCTCAACACTGCAGTGTTCAAGAGAAGAAGAGGCTTCTGGATCAGCTGGACAGGGGTCAGGGAAAACCAGCCTGGCTAGAGGGTTAACTGCGTCGAGGCTGCCTCCAGTCCATGATGCCATGTCCTAAGGGACCTGGAAACTTCAAGCTTGGTACAAGAGAGGGTGGTCATATAAAGTGCTTCGATGCGGAGCAGAATTTGGCTGTGGAAGCGTCCACCCAGGTCAGCCCCAGCCAGCGGAGGAGGGCTTGGGGTTGGGGCAACACAGGAAAGGACGCCAGGCTGAAGGGGGGCTGTAGAGGAGGGAGGGTTTGTGGAGAGGATGGTGATGGAAGGCCTGGGAGGAGCCCGGGCCGTAAGGCTGATTGGGGTGCCACCTGCCGGTAGCCTGAGGCTACTGCTGGCCTCCTGGTCCAGGTCAGGTGGGCCTCAAACGGAGGCCAGGATTTTGTGACAGCATTTACGATGGGCTTCTTATTATCTTAAGTTTTGACTGAGGCTTGGGTACGCTAGATGCTGAATTCCAAAGGAGCCATCGTGCAGAAGCCCCAAAGTGCTCTCACGAACAGGGTAAATGGCTCTTAAATCCCGTAACCCCTAGGACAAAACAGAGAATTTGCAAAGCGAACGTTGGGAGTGAGCTGCTGTCAAATCCCGGCCCTCCAGGGTTGGTGACAAGGGGTCTTTGGCTGCTCCTTGCGTCAAGCCTCCAGGGGCACCCCAAGGGGGTACTCGGAGGGCTTGGTGGTGTTTCCTGAGGAGGGAGACGCTGGGTGGCATCTGCCTTTTGCCTGGAGGAGCTCACAGGCTCTTGGCGGTGGGCTGGCTGCAGCCGGGGCAGAGACGGGCCTGCTGCTTCAGGCAGGAGTGATGAGAGCAAACCCGGCGTGTGCGTGTGTGTGTCTCCAGGTGCCCAGAGAAGGAGAATGTGAAGAGTTCCGTTGTGGCGTTGGTTGCTGTGGTTGCTGCTTTTCAAGGCAACAACAGGCGTTGATGGAACAGCTGGGTATGATGAGCAAACACCACAAAGTATGAAATACTGTATTTCCCAATTTAAATATCTCGATTTTTTTTCCTGATTATAAAACTAACACATCCTATCAAAACTCCAACAGTTCAGAAATACACACTCGCGGAGAATGAGTTTCCCTTTCTATTTCCCACGCTGATCTTTAAGACCTTTTCCAGCGTTACAGCTTCTCTGGGTTTCTGGGGGCAGGTTCTGTTTTGTGACCAGCAGGTGGCAGTGCACCACTGCTTTAGGGGGGGACCCAGAAAAGAAGTGGATTTGAGCCACAAGTCCCATGGAGCAGAGAGCTTTGCAAAAATGCTTTTAATCTGAAACGATCTTTAAGTTTTCTAAAATGACAGGAAAAATTCCTAGTGATTATTCTTTACATGATTAGAGCTGCTCAGTTTTGTCCACGGTGCCCTAGATTATTGCCTGAGCTTTTGAGAGCTCTGAGCGTTTGAGAGCAAAGGGGGGAACGTTTATAAAACAAAAGGAATTTATTGGCTCATGTAACTGAAAAGTCCAGAGGTTTGTTCTGAGGAGAGGGATATGTGCTTCAGGTCTGGTTTGATCTGGTTTCACCCCATCCTCAGGGACTTGAGTCTGTTTCTCTGATTTTTTTGGCTATTCTTGGCCAGCTTTGTCCTAGGGCTGCCTTCCCTCATGTTAAAGGACAGCAGTAGTGGCTCCAGGCCTCATAGCTATGCATTTCACCTTCTGGAGCCCCCTGAAATTCTTGCCTTGGGTCTCAGTGGCCTGAGTTGAATCACTTGCTCATTCTTAAAGCAAACACTGACCAGGGTACAGAGTTGCGTCATTCACTCTCACCTAAGCTTCATAAATGTGCCGTGTTGATTAAGAGCAGTTAATAGGGTAACCGGGGCCAGGTGGTGGTGTCGGTGGATGTTTGCTGGCCAGATGTGGAGAGCCAGTGTGACTCTGGTGCCCTTGGTCTCTGGAAAGTCCTACTGCTCCCAAGGAACCAGGAAGAGGCAGAGGACTAAGCCTCCGGGTAGCCAACCGGACAACCTCCTCCAGGCCTGGCCACCCCAATTAGCTTTCCCTCCAGCCAGCCCCTGAATGGCTTCTCCAGATTCCACATCTGATCGCAGAGTTTCTCTGCTGAAAACTTTGCTGGTGGCTCCCATTCTCTCAGATCCTTAACATGGCATGCAAAGCCCCATACTCTCGGGTCTCCAGTCTCTCCAGCCTCATCTGCCTCCGTTCTCTGGCACTTTAGCCTCTGCTTATTCATGCTCTTCACTCTAATAGGCTCTTGAACTTACTCCTGAATTTACTCCTCTTCTTCCAAAGTTAGCTTAGGGATCATCAATTCCTCCAAAGCATCCTGTGCTGATGCCCACCCCGCCCCCCAGGCTGGGGTGGTGCTCTTGCCCTTGGCTCCCACAGCACCCTGTGAATACCCACAACATGGCTCTCTCTATATCATGCTGCAATAATCTGTTTGCCGTGTGCCTCCCTCTACTATTCTGTGAGATTCTGGATGGCATAGGACTGTGGTAGGTGTTCACATGTGTTTATGGAACTGCTGAGATTGATATTAATCCTCCCTTCAGATGCACGGGAGGCTCACTTTCTGCTCTGCCTTTGGTCCTGGGAAGCAGGTAGTGGTCTCTCCTTGGAAGAACAGAACTCCATCCGTCGACTGTCCTTTTCCCCAGGAGCCGCCACTATTCCACTGATCTGAGTGATCTTCCAGGGTCCCTTCCAGTCTTTTTTTTTTTTAATATTTTATTAATTAATTAATTTATTTATTTATTCATTCATTCATTCATTCATTCATTCATGAGAGATACAGAGAGAGAGAGAGAGAGAGAGAGAGAGGCAGAGACACAGGCAGAGGGAGAAGCAGGCTCCATGCAGGGAGCCTGCTGTGGGACTCGATCCCGGGTCTCCAGGATCATGCCCTGGGCTGAAGGCAGGTGCTAAACTGCTGAGCCACCCGGGCTGCCCCTTCGGTCCCTTCCAGTCTTAAAGTGTATGATTCTTCACTGGAGAAGCATGAGAGGAACAGAAGAGAGCTGGTGCCACTGATCCAAGGTGGTGGAGGATCCAGCTTCCCTCTGTGGGAGGTCAGCTTGGATCACTAGGGGACAGCCCCAGTTTGGGTGCTTAATGAATCAGACAAGCTACCCATGCATGGTCTGGAGTCACCCCTTCTTCTCTCTCCTTGGAAAAATATTTTCATTTTTGCAGAAATTTCTAAAGTTTTTTCTTCCCAGCTTCCTGGCTGGCCTGCCGGAGTAGAGAGGTCCCAGTGTTCTTTGAATGAAGGAGGTCAACAGAGTTGGGCTATTTGGAATGATCTTACCATGACTGATAAGGACAGTTCACACTCTTTGAGCACTCATCTTGTAGCTATCATTTTAAGTAGAATACATGGAATAAACCACTCAGGGTTTACAGTATCTTATGAGGTAGGCACCACTTTCGTTCTCTTTTACGGACAAGGAGACTGAGGTATAAAAATGTTAAGTATCTCGCTTAAGGTCGTGAAGCTACTCAGTTACAGAGACAGGGTCCAAATGCAGGCAGCCTGGTCCCCCAAACCCTCAGTCACCACCGTATGCTGCCAGTCTTAGCCAGGCTGTGGAGGAAGGAGGAGACAGGGAAGCCAATTTGGAAAAGGGCATCGGAGCCAATGGGACTCTCTCTCCATTCCTGCGATGGCTGCTGGACTCTAAAGACCAAACTTGGCTCAGTTCTACCATCCAGGAGTCTTTAAACCTGGTCCCTTCCAGTCTTAAAGTGTATGATTCTTCACTGGAGAAGAATGGTCTTTAAATACTGATTATTATCAGTAGAATACCTGCTATTAAACTATCACATTGCAAGCCTTGGAACGTCACAAGCCTTATTTCATTGTGAGGGAGACATAGTAACCTCATTCCACAGAGGAGGGGGCGAGTCTCAGCCCAGCTAAGTGACCACCCAAAGGCCCCAAGCAGGTAGACAGAGAGCTGGGACCTTCCCCTGCCTCACCTGTCTGTGGACCCAGCACCAACATCACAGAATCTCTTTCTTTATGGATGAGGGCCTCTCCATTTTGGGAAGAGTCTCCAGTGAAAATGCCTCTAGGGAGGCTTGTTCTCATTCTCCATCCCCTAATGCCCCCGGATAATACCCACATAAGTCACCTCCCTGGTTCACAGCCCCCTGCTTAGAGGGCCAGGCAGGTCCGTGTCTAGGGCAACTTTCCATTTCTATCCACTCCCTGCCCAGTCTTGCTCCTTTTCCTCCAAATGTCACCTTTTCCTTTTGCCTAGACGTTTTTGAGGCTTAACAGCTTCTGCCTCTGAGGTCACTAACTAACCTTGGCTAGTGGCTAGGGCTTTTCCCTATGCTTCTCAAGGGTGAAACTTGTTGCTTTTATGGTCATCATTCTCACTTCCCTTCCGAGTCCTTGTTGGGCCTGTGGACTTTTAGGGAAAGTAGAGCCTGAAGTGCTGGCCAAGGCCAGGTCCAGGTCCTCTGTCACCCTTTCCAGGTCATCCAGGGACCCCTGAGGGATTGTGTCGGGAGAAAAGTGTGAAGGTTGTATTTTTTATTTTTTCATCAAGCAGATGCTAAGTCCTACTGTTCTGTCATCCAAACAGCCAAGGTAGGCCCACTCCAGAAAAAAAATTCCCATCTCTGTTTAGCAGAATCCCTGAGAGCCCCAGCAAATCACTCTTCCAAGTGAATTCAATCACTCTCACTTGCTCCCTTGGAGGAGAACCCTGGGATGTTGCAGGAAGGTCAAAGGAGTCAGGCCACTTGGAGTGACATTATCATGCCTGATAAGGATAGCTCACATGTTTTGGGAGCTCATTTTGTTAGCTAGGATGTATCGATTGCAAGATATCATTTTAAATATGATATGTGTATAAATCCTTCAATAGTTACAACATCCTATGAGGTAGGCATCGCCATCATTCGCATTTAATAGACAAGGAAATTGAGGTGTAGAAAGGTTCAGCATCTTGCCTAAGGCCACGGAGCTAGTGTGAATAAGAGAAGGGAGGATTAAGGTCAATCCCTGCTCTATCCCCGGGCTCCCTAAACAGGCAGACACACTCATTGGTTTGAGTGCCTCGAAGTTCAGGGCATTGGGATGCCTGGGTGGCTCAGTGGTTGAGCATCTGCCTTCAGCTCAGGGCGTGATCCCAGTCCCTCCCCTGTGGGGAGCCTGCTTCTTCCTCTGCCTAGGTCTCTGCCTCTGTGTGTGTGTGTGTCTCTTATGAATAAATAAAATCTTAAAACAAAAAATAAAAGAAGTTCAGGGCATACAAGGAAAATAAGGCCTAGGCCTCAGCCTCTATTAATTCATTGCTAATAGTAGAGGCAGACATGTAAGTTATGGTACAAAGAAACACGTGCTGAGAGAGGGGTAGATGGACACATGTGGGAGCAGATGGGGAATTCAGAGGCAGGATATCATAGACGGGAGGAGTGGCTAGTGCGGGTTCAGAGCCATTGGCCATCCTCTCTAGGGCACTGCACTGTGACTCACGGCCTTGCCAGACCCCCTTTGGGTAGGGAAGGCGGCACATCCCCACCAACAACTGGATTACCCCTGAGCTTCCTAGTCCCTGGCCAAATACCCACTTGGTCCTTTTTGCAGAGTCAGGGGTGGGTGACAGGAAGAATGGTGAATTACCAGGGATGTCTCATGATAGCATGAGTCCTGCTTTCTGGCCCTTTTAAAATGCATGCTGTGGTTT
Organism: Canis lupus dingo; assembly: GCF_003254725.2. NCBI lineage: Eukaryota > Metazoa > Chordata > Mammalia > Carnivora > Canidae > Canis > Canis lupus. Next base: position 57,383,830 of record NC_064248.1, on the reverse strand, counting down.
TCTGATGTTTTCCATATGTCACAAAATTTACGAGTCTGATCTCACACAGCAGCCAGAAAGCTCAGAGGCAATTGGTGATGTATGTGGACCGTCTGGCTCCTTTGAGAAAAGATTCAATTGTGTCTCTTAAAGTGATTTAATCCTAAATCTGAGGCTGGAATGAATAGAAAATGCAAATCTGTCTTCCTTATTTAAGGATTTTGCATTTTTGATAGTTTCAAAAACAATCAGGCAGAGGAAAAAAGAAACATTTTAACAAATATATCTTGTTGGAAAGTGTAGATGCTATGACAAATTAGAAAGTCAACTAAGTCACACACTTCCTTGTCAACTCTTGCTTCCAGCTGGCAAGCATTTAAAATAATATTCCAAGGAGGTTTAGCATTCATGATTACATTGTTTGATTATTGCACTTTCTAGATAATGGTTTTTCAAAATTGTATCTTGCAGCTAAAAATTAAATAGCGACTTCTGGGTATGCACGACATTCTTTAATAAAATGAGACCCAATATAATATTCTCGGAGGCTGAGCAGTAATATAGGAGAGATTTACTGTAGTCCAAATGAGTGAGATCATTGATCCTATAGGATTCTTATTATTTTCTCAAGCTAAACTCCAGAGAATGCTGGGAATGGAGCCACAGCTCTATTCACATCTGCCAGGATCCTAGGTGGCCTTTCTTTTCCCACATGGATATCCAAAGAATTCTTGGGGTCCTTTGGCTGTGTGCTGGGAAAATGCCTCAGAAGAGAAAGCTGTGGACAAAGCTGTTTATTTGTGTCCACTGTAAAAATGTGCCTCTGATTATCGGGGCAGTGAAACTATTCTGTTTGATACTATAATGGTGGATACATGTCATCACACATTTGCCCAAATCTACAGGATGTACGACACCAAGGGTGAACTATAACATAAGTTATGAATTTTGAGTGACAATGATGTGTGATATGGGTTCATCAATGATAACAAAGTACCACCCTGGTTGGAGATGTGGCTAATGGGGGATGCTAGCATGTGTGGGGGCAGGAGACACATCAGAAATGTCCGTACTTTCTGTCTAATTTTGCTGTGATCCTCAACTTGGGCTTACAGAAAAAATGCCCATCTAGGCAGCTCAATACACCAGACAAGTCTTCCTGCCAACACAGGCAGCCATGGCTCTGCCCGCACCCCATTCTCAGACTGCTCCTTCCTGTTCCTGTCCCTAACCCTTGACATTGTTTCTTGATTGTACCTCAGGATCTCGCTGTTCAATCAAGTTTGTGGAGATTTCAAAATATGCTAGGCACTGGCTTACACTTGGGTTCAGGCTTTGATCTGGTTACTCTTCAAGGACATTGGCTCAGACTCAGACCAGGCCTTAAAGCAGAATCCAGCATGTGTAGGCCCCAGGTAAGTCTGAGTACAATATTAGGTCTGATGGGCCTTTCCATCTGGAATATTTATTTAATAAGAAAGTCATTTACAAATATGCTGCAAAATAGGGAGCTGGCTGGATTCCTAGGGGGTAAACTGCCCTGGGTGGTTGGTGCCTCCTGCATTCATATATCAGAACAAAGAGGACAGGTGTGCCTATGGATGGAATCTATGGAGTGTTGGTAACATGTTATTCCCCAGGTTTGCCTGCTTCTGAGCTAGGTTAAGTGTGGTAAAGACAACCTTAAAATCTCAGTGGCTTAACACAAACAATGAAAGCTATTCTTCATTCATACCAAGTCCAATGTGAGTGACTGTCACTGGCTGGGTAACTTGAAGTCATGAGTTCAGGGTTCCAGCCTCTGACCTTGTGTGTGGCTCTGACGTACTGGAGTCCTTTGCTCCAGGCATAGAGGTGGCAAAGTGAGGGACCATGGAAGCTCTTGCTGGGCATTTTAGGGGCCAGGCCTCAAAGTGACATACACACTTGGGCTCTGAGTGAACACCAGCAGTCTCTGCCACACACACACCATAGGGAAGCCATCTCCATTGGGGATCATTTTAAAACTAAAAAGTCATTTTCTATTCTTTCTAGGATTTTTCTATCCCATCTACCAGGCTTTTTTTTCTTACTTATCCATAGTCATTAAACCAGAGACCCTGTGGCACAGGTGTTCTATATTGCCCATCTCCTACCCTGAGCCACAGGAAAGCCCCACAGGGAGCACATGGGGGACAGCCTCTTTGCTTGTCAAGAGATGGATCCAGCAATACAAGAAATGTAATGACACATGCAGCAAGAATCCTGTGAAGGTAACTAGTAAGAGAGACAAATCCACCCTATTGTTCTGAGGACCCATAAATAAGCCCAGAATATGTGGCATATCCTGAATTGTAGGTCAGGCTTAAGCTTTAAAAGCATCATCCTCTTCCTGACTGGAGATTTTTGGTTAGATTCAAAGCACTTGATCGTTTTCTGATCATTATCTGCAAATATTTGTCACTGAGCATCGGTTGTCCAAACTCATCCTACACAAAGTTACAATAATAAGTTTTATTAAAATGTAAAATTTCCCCTTTGTTACTTTAGGTAATCACATCTTCATTCAAAAGGACTTTCCCGGGCAGCCCTGGTGGCTCAGCGGTTTAGTGCCACCTTCAGCGCAGGGCCAGATCCTGGAGACCTGGGATCGAGTCCCACGTCTCCCTGCATGGAGCCTGTTTCTCCCTCTGCCTGTGTCTCTGCCTCTCTCTCTCTCTCTCTCTGTGTGTATCTCTCTTAAATAAATAAATAAAATCTTAAAAAAAAAAAAAAAGGACTTTCGCATTAGAAGACCTCAAAGTAGAGACTACGGTGTGTGTGTTTTCACACGTGTGCATTCTGGTATCTGCCAAAATCTACACCCTGAACAGTAGTGTGAAGTATGCTCTGATGATAGAGCCTTTATTTGCATACTTGGGGCTTCAAGATGGTACTCCCTGCAACTTTACCCCACTTCCCCGAGAACCCAGAAATAAGGCTACTCTTTGAGAGTCAAACAATATGACCAACATCAGAGAGAAGCAGGAGGTGCTTGCAGGAGGGTCCCCCTTAGCAACGCAGGTGAAGTGTAACATACACAAAAGAATACTACATCCATTAGAAGAGCAGCTAGTCAGCCCTGGAAGCTGAGAAAAAGGAGAGAATCAAGGGCATATGCTGATGGCAGAAGCAAAGGGGGTTGAATGCTAATGCAGAGGGATTGGGACTGGATGCCAAAGTGATGAAGTAAGTACGTTTGTTGTCAGTGCCTTTCTATTTTTTCCCTTTTTACTGGATTCAACCATTTTAAGGACCCTTTTACCCTCACTTCCTCCAGACAGCCAATATTATACTCATCTCTTCCAAAAACCAATATTTTCAGAGGCAGTAGGAAGCCATGGGAAGGAATCTCACCCTATAGAAGTCATGGTTCTAGAACATACTCAATTATTGATTCTTAACGTTATACACATTATTTATAATATATAAGATGAGGTATTTTTTTTTTCCTTTACCAAGGAAAAGAGGAAGCTCCCTTTGTTTAACTTCTCAAAAATGCACCGTGAGGCTGCTCTGGCAATTACTTTCTTGAACACAGCAAAGTGCTGTTTGGGAAAGATTCATCCAGATTAAAGGGGTCTGGCTCAATAAACTGCATTGCTGGGTCCCACTTACAAAGGCATCTGTGATGTGAAGATGAACACAGAAGTTGAGGCCAGTTGAGTTCTAGTCTTCAAGCCCCAATTAGCTCTAGATCCATTTGCCAGATTCATGTGATTTCATATTCAAGTCATTTAGCCCTTCTTGTTCTGATTCCATTACCCTCCCTCTACCCCTAAGCAGTTCTGATCATGACTTAGAGTCTACCTTCAGAAAAAGAACATATTAGTCATGGAGGTTTTTGAGCTTTTTGGTGCTGATAATGGTCACTTTGCATTGCTGATTAATGCCCTGGCAAGGTGCCCTTATTCTTCAGCCTCACTACTTGGCTAATGATTCTCTACCCCAAAAAATGGATCTATTCTTGGTGGGTTGTTAAAGTTCTGAGCCTGCAAGGCTGAAGTCCAGAGCAGCCCATGGACAATCCACAAAGGTAGTGATGGGCACAATCCACAAAGGCTTCCTGGCAGGTGGAGTGTTGACCTTGTTTCTCAAGAAATTTTTGACTTGTTGGGTGGGTGAAAGAGAGCCCTTGATTTGGTCAGATGATGAGCATTTTTCATGCCAGATGGCAAGCTCTCAGTCCTCATCCATGAACAGCTCCACAGTGCTTCTCTTTTGTGTGTTGAGAATGAATTTTGCAAGTAATACCCACAATTCCTGTTACTGGCAATTTTGAAGGCAACAAACTTCTCAGTTGTTATTTGTACTTTGCAAACAAGAAGTCACAGTATACTCAACATAAAGTATAAGAGATGAACAGATGTAAGCTGTGTCCTCAAGATCTGAAAACAAAGATGGGGCCAGTAGGTTGGCAACCAATACTTTGCCTTTTGTGATATAAAGCCCCTTCCCTAGCTCCTTAGGGTGTCTGTTTGTTTCTTGGCAAGCTCACGTGTATGTAGACATGCTTACATGAGCACACTTTTATGAAATAAAGCTTTGATGAGCGCTTGAGTCTGTTGACTTTGTTTTCTTTGATGACTATTCTAGATATGATAAGTTAGCTTTCTCTAACTGAAGGAGGCTAGTTTAGAACATGGATTTTATTTTATATTTATTTATTTATTTATTTATTTATTTATTTATTTATTTAGGAGAGAGAGAGAAAGAGAAAGAGAGAGAGAGAGGAGCAGAGGGAGAGGGAGAAGAGAATTCTAAACAGGCTCCACGCTCAGTGTGGAGCACAATGAAGGGCTCTATCTTATGACACTGAGATCATGACCTTAGCCAAAATCAAGAGTTGGATGCTTAACTGACTGAGCCACCTAGGCACTCCTAGAACATGGATTTTAAATAAAAACTGTAAACATCAAGAGCCACTGCCTACATGGAACTTGGGAAATGAGGAAGCTTCCCTGACAGTTTTATATGATAGGAAAGCAGAGGTCTGATCATCTGTCATGGAAAAACTAAGTTAATTCTGATAGAATTGCTTCTAACTCCCTGAAACATGCTCACATGGCACTCAGTCCTTTTTTTCATAATTTTTTGCCATACTTGCAATTAATCAATTATGGAATTATTGGGATGATGTCTACATTTTTGCAACATCTCAAGTTCAAGAAGGCAGGGACTGTGTCTGGCTTTTTTCCCCTCTGAAAACTCAACCCCTACTACAGTGTTTTGCACATGGACGATATTTAGTAAATATTAGATGAATACATAATACACTATCCAACAGACTATGTCTTTCATCCTTGAACCATGAACGCCTGGCAGAGTGTGTAGCATAGCAAGAACTCAGGCATCATTTGTGGAAGGAGAAAAAGAAGGAAGGAAGGAAGGAAGGAAGGAAGGAAGGAAGGAAGGAAGGAAGGAAGGAAGGAAGGAAGGGAGGAAAGAAGGAAGGGGTCATCTCCATCCCATGAACTCAGTACAATTGGATTTGAGGTTTCCTGATTAATATCATCAAAGGGAAAATCCCCTTCTGTTAGCAAAAGATATGAAAAATAAACAGAATGCCATCTAATTTAATTTGAGCTGCAAAGAAAGTGACTAACGAGGCATTTCTGTATTTGGGTAGGAGGAAGACACTCTAAGTGCTACCTGGAAATGGCTTTAGTTACTTTGGTGACTGTTATAGTCTTGTGAGAATAATCTCTTCTTAATAAGGACAATTACTTAGATTTATTACTCCTCTGTGGTCTTGTTAAAGATCTAAGAAGAATCCTATTTAAATGGAAAGAACAATAGGAGCTTTTTAAAAGGGAGCAAGTTTTAATTAAAGCCCAAGTATCAGATTGGTGTCTCTGTGGCTGGGTAGAAAAACTGGGTTAAAAAAAAGAAGAAAAAGAAGAAGAAATAAACAATGGCATCTACTTTATCTACTTTTGAAGAAAAAAGTTAATTTTGAATGAAATGTCTCAGAAGGGTATGTGTATTCAGATTACAGAAAACATCCCTTTCTTGAGGGTGGCCTCTTAAAACCATGTCCTCTTCCTTCACTTAATGGAATATCCTTTAGAGTTGAGATAATGAGCTCGATTACATGCTGGGTGCCCAATCCAAGAAGCAGAGCTGGGGTGACTGATGGGAATCACCACAATAATACACAGTGGTATTTAAAAAGCACTTTAGAATGTTCCTGGGGAGGAACAGGGACCCAGAGTGCTCCCAAAGAAATGCATTGTCACAGACAGTCCCATGGCACAAGTAGAGAAGTTTAGGGCTCTTCCTGCTTGAGTAAGAATAGCAAAAGTTGTTTGGAAACCCCAAAAACTCTGGCCCTGAGGAAATGTCATTAAAAAGAACAAATATTCTGTTAGTTAACAAAAACTAACAGAATGAAACAACAAAAATCTGATAACCCATCAGTGGGTAGTCTAATAAGCCAATGAGTGTACACTGAGCAGAGAGACAGTTTCTCGGCTGTCTGATGTGGCTAATGTTTCCACGTTGGAGGAGCACATATAAATGCAGCTGTCTGCTGTTTGGAGCATTATTCTGCTCTAAATAAATAACCAACAGCAGTCATTTAGATGCATTTTGGGTGACGAGGGCACATGGGAACTCATGTCGTCTAACCTAAGCCAGAAGTATTTCCACATTAAATTATATTATTGAAAACAATGAAGGAGTAAGCATGGGGTAGGGTGGGGGTAGGGAGGTTCTTTCTTGGCTTATGGGGTATGTTCTGATTTTATGTCACCCTAGTGGTCAACAAATGTCATACCAAGAACAGATGAACACTAAATGAATCTCTTCTTGTGATGATTATAACAAGACTGTAAAATGGAAAACAGTAAATATAACTCATCCTTATTAAGACTCTCTGGTATTTGTTTCCAGCTAGAGCTCCTAACAAGAGAGTAAACAATACTTGGTCTCTTGTGATTGCTAATTAAAATGCAATAAATTATGGAATCAATTTAAATTCTGGATCAGCTCTACAGTGGGTTCAACAAACCTTCTAAATTTTATTTTTCCCTTGGGGTCTCTTTTCCAGAACCTTGAGGTAGGGTTGTGTATGTGTGTATGGTCTCTCTTTTGTTTGATTTTTAATTGCTCTGGTGGCTCTTTCAGGGAAAGGTGGCCAATAACAGGACAAATTCCGGGATCCTGGCATGTTTCCCCTGCTTCTGAGTTACTGCCTTGCTTACTGTGTGGATCATGATAAGAACTGGGCTACTGCCCAAAGTTGTTTAGTAGCAATGGCCTTGGCAAAGTATCTGGAATAATCAAACAGCCCTGGCTCCCCACAGTCTTGTGTAGGCCAAGAACAATGGGGTCTAGGTAATGTTCTTATCCACCTAATGCACGAAGGCAAAATGTTTGTCAGCAAAACCCAGCAGGAGAGGCTATTGTCTCTGGAGAGAGGAATATATAGATATAGGTATAGATATGTAGATACAGTTATATAGATACAGTATCATAGGTGAGACGTATTTCCACATTAAATTATATTATTGGAAACAATAAAGGGGTAAGAATACACAGATATAGTTATATCTACACATCTATACCTATTTCTATATATTCGTCTCTCTGTATCTATATATTGTTACATAGATATATAGGTTATATAGTGTATAACTATATCTCTCTATTATAGATAGTAGTTAACAACTTTGAATTATTAGGAATAATAACTAATAATATATAACACACATTATCTATGTATCTATCTACACTTGTATCTCCATATGTAGATATAGATACACAGTTTCCTTCTGAGATGATTTTATATTTAGTAGACTCTGCAAAACAGCAAAATACTCTAAGAAAGATTCAATACCTCCAGAAAAAGCAAAGTTACTTTGGCAAGATGTGGCAGTAGCTCTTTTGAGCTGTCAGAAGACAGGAACAACTTTGCTGTGACTTCTAATTCTAATCCCAGACTCTGGGCAGGGTGGCCCAAAGGGGGACCCTTGGGAGTCTTTGTTGACCGCTCCTGATTTGCATCAGCGTGGTGGGGGAGCAGGTAAAGTGTGAAGAGGAGCTTGTGTATCTCTTCCAGTCAGAATACAGTTCAACTAGGGTTGCCCTCAGAGTTGAGCCCAAGACACAGCAGGTCCTTACCCAGTGCCTGCTCTTTCCCTGTGGAGATATGCCTAGTTCTTCTCTGCCTCCTTCCGACAAACAGCAGCAGTTCAATCTTGTGCTTCCTGAGAAGCAAGTTGGACATAGTGAGCATCATGCCACCTGCTGACTGTTCCTCAACTGTAACGCCAGAGAATTAACTTCTCTCCTATTTGAATGTGTGAAGCGCTCACTGCCCCACCCCTCAGCAATATTTCACAAACTCTTGTTGGTCATATGCAAGGCAAAGGACATTTTCACCTTATAGACAGACCATATGATCTCTTTGAAAGTCAACATGATATAGGGGAATAAACATGGACTTTAAAGTAAGACAAAGTTAGGTCCAAACCTAACTGCAAAGTTAGGTCTAAACTGTTAACTGCATATTCATCAGCAAATTCCTCTACCTACATAAATAAAATAGGGTTAGTAATACCTACCTAGGAGGCACCTGGCTAGCTCAGTCGGCAGAGCATGCAACTCTTAATCTCAGGATCATGAGTTCAAGCCCCATGTTGAGCATGAAGCCTATGTAAAATTAAAACATAGAAATATAAAATAAAAAAATAAATAATGCCTACCCAACCAAGGCTATTACAGAGGTTTGGCAAGTTTTTGTATATAAAATGCCTGCAATAGCTACTAGACACTCAATATGCAGTAATTAAAACAATTGAAAATTTGATTTTGCCTATTCTGTTAGCTTTATTTTTTAAATATTTTTTAAGATTTATTTTTTTATTTGAGAGAAAGAGAGAGAGAGCACACACACTGTGAGGAGGGGCAGAGGGAGAAGGAGAGAGAGAATCTTAAGCAGACTCCCCACATGAGCATGGAGCATGACACAGGGCTTGATCTCATTACCCTGAGACCATGACCTGAGACTAAACCAAGAGTCAGACACTTAATGGACTGTGGCACCCAGGTGCCCCTATTCTGTTAAATTTATATCCATTTGTTATTTCATATATTTTATTTTTTAATTATTTATTTTTAAAAAGATTTTATTTATTTATTCATGAGAGACACAGAAAGAGAAAGAGAGAGGCAGAGACACAGGCAGAGGGAGAAGCAGGCTCCCTTCAAGGAGCCCGATGTGGGACTCGATCCAGCATCCCAGGATCACACCCTGGGCCAAAGGCAGATGCTCAACTGCTGAGCCACCAAGGTGTCCCCATTTCATATATTTTAAAGCCCCTAAATATAAACTGCTCCCGTGCCTACTTCCCTGGGTTATTTTCTTAAAGGAATAGCATAACAAGATACTTTAAACAGTAAAAGGATGTTGTTGTTGTTGTTGTTGTTTTTTCTGGGAGAACATGCATACGTACCTAGAGCACATAGACACACACAGCGCATGCACACACAGATGCAGAGGCAGACAGATGACTTTCCAAAGTACTTCAAGCTTTGGGTTGTCATCATAATTAAGAAGGAAACATGTCCAGTGTGAGAAAACACACTGAAGTAGTTAATGCACAATGCATCATGGGACATGTATTCTTCCCTGATCTTTAAAAAATGTTTTGAAGAGCCCAGCAGAAGCAGGATATAGGCCTAGCTTCCTGCTGGTCGGGATGGCCAAATTTTGCGTTTACATTAGGAGAAAATTTAAAAACCAGAACCCAGCAATCACTTGCTCTGATCCAACTATGTGGTAGCTGCTAATGAACATATAATGGTGATTAGTTTCATTCTGCCCTGGAATGTCTCACAGGAGTACTATTGGCAGAGCTACAAACAATAACTTAAAAAGACTGCATCTTTAGAAAGACTACCCAGCCACAAAAGTTTTTTTTTTTTTTTTTTTCTCCTCTCCTAGCTATAGCAACCAGAGAAGAAAAAGAAATAAAAGGCATTTACATTGTTAGGAACAAGTAAAACTGTCACTATTTGCAGATGACATGATACTTTATAGAGAAAACCCTAAAGACTCCACCAAAAAAGTATTAGAACTAATAAGCGAATTTGGAAAAGTTGCAGGACACAAAATATACAGAAATTGGTTTTGTGTTTCTATACACTAATAACAAACTAGCAGAAAGAGAAATTAACAATCTCATTACATGCAACCCAATTGCATAAAGAAAAAAAAGATATCTAAAAAAAAAAAGATATCTAGGAATAAATTTAACCTAGGAAGTGGAAAAGTTGTACTCTGAAAACTCTGACACCAATGAGAGAAATTGAAGATGACACAAATAAATGGAAAGATATGTTATGTTCAAGAACTTGAGAAATTAATATTGTTAAAATGTCCTTGCCATCCATTCCTTCCTCTGTTCAGACTCGATGTAATCCCTATCAAAATACCAATAGCATCTTCACAGAACTAGAATAAATAATCCTAAGATTTGTATGGAACCACAAAAGACTTCAAACAGCCAAAGCAATCTTGAGAAAGAAGAACAAAGCCAGAGGTATCACAATTCGAGATTTCAAGATACCCTACAAAGCTGTAGTAATCAAAACAGTGTGGTACTGGCACAAAAACAGACACACAAATCAATGGAATGGAATAGAGAGCCCAGAAAGAAACCCATGTTTATATGGTCAATGATTTTACAACAAAGGAGGCAAGAGTATACAAGGAGGGGAGGGGATAATTTCTTCAATAAATGGTGCTGGAAAAACTGGACAGCTGCACGTAAAAGAATGAAACGTAGGCCAGTTTCTTACACCACACACAAAAATAGACTCAAAATGGATCAAAGACTTGAATATAAGACCTCTCCCTTGCTCTCCTGCAGGCCACTCTCCACACAGCTGCCAGGAAGGCCCAAGACGGGCCACAGAGCTCTTTGGCTCAAAACCCTCCAGTGACTCCCACCGCACGTAGAGTAAAGCCAACTCCTTGCAAAGTCCTGCCAGAACGAACTGGTCTGCTTCCCAGCGCCCCACTCCGACCTCCTCTCTTGCTTCCCACCCCACGCACCCCTCCAGCCCTGCCTCTGCCCTCTTCCTCTGGGCGCCAGCAGGGAGCTGCCATCTCAGGCTTTTCACTTGGCCTTTCCTTCCTCTGTCCAGACCTTCTCAAAGAGGCTCTGCCCTGGCTAGCCCATCTCAGCTCCACCCGGACTCCTGCTCTTCTTCCCTGCTTTATCTTGTTCTTTTTCTCACTGCCTCACATTTTAATCTTTCACATACAGGAGCTCTGGTTTTATTTTACCCTGTTCATTGTGTGTCTCCTCCCACTTCTCTTCTGTTCACTCCTGAGTCCCCATTGCCCCGAACAGTACCTGGTGTACAGTTGTTTAATAAGTAAGTGAATAGTGCAGGCTCTGGAAGTGGGTCCTTGGGAGCGCAGAAGAGCCAGGTGGAACAGGAATGCCACATCGTGGATCTGGCTTTGGAGGAAGAGAAGACACAGGGAAAGTAAAAGGCAAAACAAACTTCTTGAAGCCATCAGGATGGCACACAGCCAGGCCTCCTGCAGCCACTCCGAAATATTACTGAATTAACGAACACACTTTCTTCAAATTGGAGAAATCTAAAAATGGATAGAAGCAAAACCAGTCACAGTTGCTGATTTCAGAATCCTCCCATAACCCCAGGTTACCCAGAAGCCTGCCCCTGGATATCCCCTTGCTAGGTCACCTTTTCCTTATCATTTAAATGAAAACACCTGAGTAAATCCCTGGGGCCTGCATCCTCTGAGTTGCGTCTCACTGACTTCCAAGGGCCTGCCAACTCTCCACCTGACATATGTCAAGATCCAACTTGGGCTGCTCTCATCCCTCGTCCTATGGAGACCACAACCCTATAAGCCCTGATAATATAGAGTAGTGTATACAGCAGGCTCATCCTAAGATTAGGGATTATGCAACAATAAGGCTCATTAAACAATTTGAAAATTGGTGATCCTTGTTCGTAAGAGTTCCTTGGCTCTCCACTGCCCAGGATTTCTCATCGGCCCACTTTTCTTCTCAGGCCACACAGACATAGCCAGGATGAGGCTGGCCCATAGCTATAGCTCTCCTTTTTGGGTCTGGCAGAGATTTCCCTAGAGTATCTTCACCTGCAATGTCAGGGACATTGGGACTAGGTCTCAGAAAGCTGTTTTCCACTTCAAATAAGCATGTGTGATTTGAATTTTAGGAACATGGTTTGGGATTATCTCAACTAAATGTTTTATGAATACAATGTCTGGCTCGTACTTACAAAACTGCTTCCTTCTCCCCCGTGTGTGGTGGGAAATTAAGAACAATTTAAACGGTCTCACCTTCCCCAATTGCTAACAATTCAGACCACATTCCCCACACACACCCCACGTTAATCAGCCACTGTGGATTTAGGGGAAGAAATAAGAGAATAGACACGGGGTGGGGGCACTCTAGCTGTGTGTATTTTGTAGGCAATAGGGTGTGGGAAGGAATTAAGGCAACAAGAAAATCTGCCTTACACGTCATTTCGGTAACACTCTTTTTTAGGAATCAAGTTGCAAATCACCACTTACCCCTGCGAGCAAGCAGGCTTGCTCAGAATTAGCCAGCCTCCCAGGCTGCCTCTGGGGAATCAACAGCCCGTGAGTGGCACAGGGGTGTTAGGTGCCGCTGGCTGATTGCAAATCAACAGCACCTCTTCTACTTTGGATTCCCTATGGCGGTGGTTCTCAGAGTGTGGTCCTCAGACCAGCAACACCAGCATCAGCTTTACCTGAGAACTGATCAGATGTAAATTCTCAAGTCTGACTGCAGACCCACTGAATCAGAAACTCTGGGAGTGGGGCTCAGGAACATGTTTTAACAGGTCCTCTACTAGAGATGTTGATGGACGTTGAGTCTGAGGACGTCTGACCTGATGACACTCCTCCCCTGCCAGGTCTTCCTGAAGTTACTGTTGGGCATTCTGTATGGTTTATTTGCCAAGTCATGCCTCTAAATCTGGTGAGATCTGCTCAGGCATTTCCATGTAACAGAAAAACAATTAAAAAGAAATTTAATTTTATTTACACAGATGCACAGAGAAGGCTGGATGATGTTGCTTTATTTATTTTAAAAGATTTTATTTATTTATTCATAGAGACACAGAGAGATGGGCAGAGACACAGGCAGAGGGAGAAGCAGGCTCCATGCAGGGAGCCCAATGTGGGACTCAGTCCTGGGACCATGGGATCACACCCTGAGCCGAAGGCGGATGCTCCACTGCTGAACTACCCAGGCGTCCCGGGATGGTGCTGCTTTAAATCACGAGGCATTGCCATGGCCTGGATATCCGTGTCTTCAGGGGTGAGGTGCTGGAGAGGTCAGCCGTCCCCTAGCCAGCAGCCCACACACATGTAGGTAAAGAAGGCCCCTGAACAGTCCACTGAGCTGTCACAAAGCCCTGGGGTCCTCTCAGCACTGACTCACTTTTCCACATACTCTGTGGAAGCCTGACAGCTGTGCCTTTGGGTCCCAAAAGTCTGTGCTGGATTCTGCACTAATAGCCCTTCTTTTTACAACAACCCTATAGTGGGTATTTCTTTTTCATTTTATGAACAAGGAAACAGAGGAAATGAATTGTTCAAGGTCACACAGGTAGTGAGCAGGGGAGCTGGAATTCACTCCTGAACCTGGACTCCCAAACCCCTGCTCTCCCCTGCAAAGCCCCACCTTCTCTGCTGAGAAGTGATGAGTGGGATTTACAGGTAAGCCCCTGGGGAGCGGGCGAGGGAGCAGAAACACTAAGGCCGGGGAGGAGCCCAAGAAAGCCACCACCAGATTGCCTTGTGCAGCTCGGCAGCTAGGGGTGGTACCTCATGGCAGTAATTCATTCACATAATGAAAAGGTTGGTACATATGTTCACTCAAGTCCATAAAGCAGTTATGTTTAGAAAGGCTGAAGTGCAATATGCTTGCACTGAATGGGTTAAAATAAAAGCAGCGCTTAGTTACTTTGGAAGATTTATCTTTGCCGAAAACAACCAACCCAGTTATCTACGGCATTAGCTAGGTCAATGAAATATTACCGTGGTGCACTTTTGTTCAAAATGCATGATGCACTTTTTTTTTTTTTTTTTGAAGAATGGTTTAGTTTTGAACTCTGGACAGGCGAAGGGTGCAGCCTTCCTGGTGTCTCACCTTATGAACTTGAACAATGATGCTGGCAGCCCAGAGCATTTCTCCTGTGGTTTGAACAGTCGGCAGCCTCCCAGGAATGCACTTTACACTAGAAAGCTTAACCAAAGCCAAGGTGTAAGCACTTTGTTATTACTATTATTGTTTAAATAAGCATCTTTGGCAAACTTACCAGTATTGTCTTCTTGGAAAAAAAAGGATGTAATTCTTTTTCTCCAGTAGTGGGAATAACATGAAAATAATGCCTTAGGATACATAGAATGACACTACAGATAGGCAACACTCAAGCTGGCAACACTCAAACTGGCAATTAATTAGTACTCAGGCCTCCTGCCTGTTTCTCACATGTGTATCAGCTCTGCCCTTGCAAGGAGGGGGTAGTGGCATTCACACGAAACACTGGAGAAGTCAAAGCATTCCTATTCTGAGGATGGAAGAAACATTAATTATTCCTTTGAATCCTATTGGGTGAAGTGGTTTCTTTTTTCTTTCCTTCCCCAAATACAACAGGAGAATTATTTCCTAATAAAACTTCCACTAGGCCAGACAGTGTTGATGGAACATAATTTTTAATATGCAGTGGCCTGGAATCTGACAGATATTGGCAGAGTGGGTGCCCCTGTTTTAAAAAGCTGAATGTGGCTGACAGTAATATCACGGCTTCCTTATGTCTATTATAGTCAGTGCAAGGTTAGACAAATACATTCCCACCAGCACAAAATAGCAACCTTCCAAAATGTATGTCAGTGGTGTATTTACAGCCAAATCCAGAAGGAGCTTGTACTTCTTATGCTGTTCCCATTAATGAGACAAATGTCAGCATCCATAAGCTATTTTTTTGTTCCTGCTTATCAAATCTTTCAAAAAATTGATAACTAGTCTTTATAGATTGTGAAAGTCAGATATAACTCTGAATGTATTACTTTACTGGACCCCTTGGGGTAAACTTATCACCTGGAAACCATTTTACATGGACGATTTGACTTTCATGTGGCGTGTCATAATGCACCCTAGATGGAAATCTAAAATAAAATATCTGGACTACAACCTTCCTCTTGGTGGAATTTATGATTCCCTCAGTACAATAATTTTGAAAATTGTATCCCTTAAGCTACAAGACTTGATATATTATTAACTGCTTGAATTGAAGAAGCTTTCCAATAGGCTTACGTGCTATCTAGAGGCACGGATTAATTTCTATGGAACTACAAGCTTATCTCAAACTGTTTTTCAGCAGTCTAAACTGCCAGCTTCATCTTCTTCCTAGGACAGAACAGAGTGTCCATTTCATCCCTGGCATCTCCAGGATGCACTGCTTTTAGCAGAGCTCCTCCAGAAGATGAGGACTGTGGATCCACTAGAGAATTGGTTGTGTTCAGTTGATCATACCCCAGGGAGACTGACATCCACTTTGGGCTCTTATCTTTCTATATCTTGTGGCATTTTCGGGTCTTCATTCTAGTCTGGCCAAACTGAACTGGTGAGCAGAGAATGATGGCAGGAGGGAATCTGGAGGGCATTGTTTTCATGAATTTAGAGAACAACTTTTCTACTTTAAGGGGTTTGTATTGCTGGAGGGAAACTGTTCAACTGTCTTCTGCTTGCTTTCACTGCTCCTCTTCTCTCATCACTGATGCTGGGCCTTGAAAATCAGCAATGGCTCCTAGAACCACTAGACTGTCCAAGGGCAGAGAGGGCCAGGAATTTCTGCAGGGCTCATTCTAATAAGACTCATTTTCCCTTCAGCCATGCCAAAGTTGAGTTGGGAATGCATTTAATTATATGTTTTACTGTCAACTCTGTATATTGTAAAAATATTACTAATTGTCCTGATATAAGGACAGCTTCCATAAACACTATTTCTAGGGACATCAAAGTGCAGGGCTTTGGAACACATTGCCATAGAAACCATGTGGCCTATGGCCATGGGTACTAGGAAAACATGGAAATGTTCAGGATTCATCACTCCTCAAGAAGACTTGTAATTTCCTGAAATTTTACAGCTCATATGTGAAACAGATGGAGGTTTTCCTCAATTTGAGAACAATCCTAAAACCTTATATGACATCACCCATAGCAAGTTGCAGAAATTAACTAAACTTCTAAAAACTATCATTAATATAAAGTATATTTTTATCGCCCATATTAGAGAATAGACTGAAGAGGTAGTCAGTTGTAGGGGGAAAGTGTTGAGGTGTGTAGCCAGCAAATTGATCCAAGTGTTAGTTTTGTGTCTTTTGTGAGGTTTGTAATTTGTTGTGATTTTAAGTTTATAATTTTGTTGTGATTTTTTTCTCAACATAAAATAAATATTCACTTTATACCCAATTTTGTAGCAGTGATTTTTGCATTCTTTTAAAGAGGGACCTCCAAATTGCATAAGCTTCATAAGACCGATTACCAGGACTAAGCTTTTTTAGAATTTAGAGTCTTAAAAACTTTCCTAAAGCTAAAGCATCATATGTATCTCCACAGATCATTTTAAGAGAATATATTGAATACATTAGCAAATTGACATTGGGATTCTTTTTTCAAGTTAGTGTAATAGAGTTCTCTGAAGGCTCTAAAGTTCTCTGTGAAACACAAATATTTATGCTACTTTCTAAATTTTCTTTTTTCCTTCCTAGCTATTTAATTACTTATTAGTTATCTCTAATCACCTCTTTTAAAAAGGGTGTATATATACCAAGGATTTTATTCAGCCAGCAAATGTTCATGTGTTGGGCTTAAAAATACATTGAAAGGGATGCCTGAGTGGCTCAGCGGTTGGGTGTCTGCCTTCGGCTCAGGGTGTGATCCTGGAGTCCCAGGATCCAGTTCCACATGGGGCTCCCTGCATGGAGCCTGCTTCTCCCTCTGCCTGCCTGTGTCTCTCCCACTTTCTCTGTCTCTCATGAATAAATAAATAAAATCTTTAAAAAAATACATTGAGAATTAGCTACCTGATTTATTTAATAAGTAATTCAATGATCAAATACTGAATCAGTAGGAATCAAGTCTGTTACTTAAAGATACTATTTTTTTATAAGAAGATTTTAAATTATCACTTAAGTTCTCATCATTTACAGGAAAATGTTCTCCTTGACAGAGCTGTGGGCTGGTTGGCAAGGTGAAGGTGGTATTATGTATTTCTATGGCCTTCTCAACAGCCAATGTACAACAAGCAGTTTCTAAACAAGCTCTGTGTTGCAGGTGGGAAAGGAGCCAACAAGCACCCTGATTGATGCAGGGCCAAAATTGGGGGCATATTTGAGAGAAATCCATCTACTTCCTCCAGGCAGCATGGGAAATGGGGGAGGGGGGGCTTGCCTGGGAGCCATGCAGATTATTCCAGGATGTACCTCTTGCCAGCTGTGAACTCCAAGCCACAGGCCATGGGGCCAGGAAACAACGGTGGGCACTTGGCAAATTTGTGGGACTTTTTGGGCTACAGTAATTTCTCCACTCATCTTTTCGCCAGGCTGTAAGAAAACTTCTTCGAATATAAAAACTGGAGCCTCCTTTGGCCCTTCAAAAAAAGGTTGACCCTGCAGCGGACAGACTAAATAGAGAATGCACCACACAGTCTCTTCCCTGGGAGACTCCTGGGCACACATTCCTCTTTGTTAGCAGTACAGAACACCCAAGTTTGCAGTTGGTAACTTTGGCTGTCACGGAGCCTCTGCATTTGTAGAGCATTTAGCTTATTGACCTAAATGTTCTCATCTTTAGGGGGGAAAAAAGTAGTTTAATTAATTCACAATAAAAATCCTCCATTTCATAGAAGATAAAACTCATATAACCCAAACAGAATTGAATGTGTGATATGATGCAGTCATCAGCATGCAGCAGCCTTAAAAATTACAACATCTGACCTTAATATGTGTGAATCTATCAGGATTCCATTGTCGACATGTATATTTTTCAATATTCTTCTCTGAGCTGAAATCATGTCATTTATATGCAAATGACCACATCTTCAGCAGCTGCTGCTTCTCCGTTGAAGCCGAGGGACTTATTTGCACTTAATAAAGCCTCATAAATAGGTTTTGCCTCTAAAAGGGTGGGGGAGCAGGAAACCCATCGTAGCCTTTTACAGTTACAATCCTCTTTTTGTTTTGAAAGCTAGCGGCCACCCCTAACAGGATGGTTCTCAGTTGCCAAAGAAACACGGGATCCTCACCCAGCCCATTCTCCCCTTTCCCTCCTTAGAAAACAAGTGTTCCTGTCCTTCTTCCACTGAAGCTGGGGGCAATGTCCAATCTCCAGCAGGGGTTGTGATTTAATCTAGACTTCAGTGCAAGGAGAGCTGCCCTGTGAGCGGAACCTTCTGCCAGGCAGTAAGAGCAGGTGCCCAGCTCTGGGAAGATGCCCCCCAGACACCCTCAGGCTGTTCTGTCTGAGGGGAAGAGGCAGCAGGGAACTTTTGGGCAAGCAGAGAGAAATTTTTTCCCTTTATGAGTTACTAGTTTCCCTTTTAAAACATACTACATAGGGGCGGCTGGGTGGTTCAGTCAGTTAAGCGTGGGACTCAGTTCAGGTCTTGATTTCAGGGTTGTGAGTTCAAGCCCCACTTTGGAGTGCCCAGTGTGGAGCCTACTTTAAAAAAAAAAAACCCAAACAAAAAACACTCTACATGGAGAAGAGGCAACACTGGGAATTGTTTCTACAATCTGATGGTCTAATCAAACTGCATTAAGAGAACATTAAACACACCTTCATCCATGTGAGTGGTACACAGCATCTCTCCTTTGCCCCCTCACTCCCATCTTCCTAGCTGGCCATTCTTTTTCAACAGAAATTGGATGACAAGGAAGATTGTATGAATCTACCCATTTTCTATTAATGCTCCTATAAAACCACCCAGGCTTCTACTTTGGGGTCAACGGAAATAGTTCATTTACCACTTAAGACAATTTAAGACATATTTAAAACAAAAAGAAAGAAGAATATTATGGGATAATTGTCTCCTGCTGTTAGATGCTAAGACAAACCTGAGGCACTTATGAAAAATAAATAATGATGGGAAGCAGGGTCATTTATTTTTAAAGCACTGTGTTGCTGATTTGGTAATAATGACCTATTATCCTTGTCAGAGTAATAGACTGTTCCTGGAGCTTCATTTCTGGTATGTGAGCAACTGGCATGGTAGAGATGATTATACTGTCTGATAAATGTGTATAATCATCAAAGACACTGGTTGACAATACTATCATTAAATTGTCACCAGCTTGGCAAAGAGACAAACATCCCTACCACATCAACCTATCAGAGATGTTTATAACTGCAATAATATCCAAGCATGATATTAACTCAGATAACTGAAATCATACACTCTCAACAACCAGCCACAAGGAATAACATGTGGTCAGGTAGGAGTTGGAAGGGAGATATCTTGCCCTTGAATCAGGAGTCCTGGGCTCCCCTCCCAAAGAATCAGTATCTTTCATTTTAAAAATAGAGATAATAGGGATCCCTGGGTGGTGCAGCGGTTTGGCGCCTGCCTTTGGCCCAGGGCGCGATCCTGGAGACCCAGGATCGAATCCCACATCAGGCTCCCGGTGCATGGAGCCTGCTTCTCCCTCTGCCTATGTCTCTGCCTCTCTCTCTCTCTCTCTCTCTGTATGACTATCATAAATAAAATAAAAAAAAATTTAAAAAAAGAAGATACATAAAGTCCTTTTTAAAAAAAAAATAGAGATAATATCTGTATTCTCCAGCTCACAACAACACTATGAGTAGCAACATTTTAAAAGATACAAAATACAAAGTAATAATAATAGATTCCTTCTTTTTTGTACAAAGTTGCTCTTGATACATTTAAGATTTTATATTGGTTTACTTTAAAAATATGATAAAATACATTTCACATAATTAAATTATATAATAACATATAATAATATACATGATATTACCATCCTAACCTTTTTTTTTTTTTTTTGAGAGAGAGAGAGAGATAGAGTGGCGGGAGGGCAGGGGGCTGAGGGAGAGAGAATGTTAAGCAGGCTCCACGCCCAGAATAGAGCTCAATCTCACAACCCTGAGCTCATGACCTGAGCTGAAATCAAGAGTCAGGTGCTTAACCAACTGAGTCACCCAGGTGCCCACCCCTCCATATAAATCATTTTTAAGAGTACAATTCAGGGACACCTGAGTGGTTCAGTCTGCTAAGTGACTTCAGCTCAAATCATGATCTCAGGGCCCTAGGAGCGAGCCCTGTATCAGGCTCCCTGCTCAGTGGGGTCCACTTGTCCCTTTCCCTCTAACCCCTTCTCTTCCCTCTCCCACTTGTGCGCGCGCGCACACACACACTCTCTCTCTCAAACAAATAGGTAAATAAAATATTTTTTTAGGAGTACAATTCAGTGTTAGGTATATTTATATTGCTGTGCAACCATCACCACCATCCATCTCCAGAACTCTTTTCATCTTGCAAAGCTGAAACTTTCTACCTATTAGATAATACTCTCCATTCCCCTCTATCCCTCCAGACCCTGGAAATAATTATTCTACTTTTTGTGTCTATGCATTTGACTACTCTAGGTGCCTCATGTGGAGTCATATAGTGTTTGTCCTTTTGTTAATGGTTTAACACACCTAATATAATGTCCTCAATGTTCATCCACATTGAAGCATGTGTCAGAATTTCCTTCCTTTTTAAGGCAAATAATATTCCATTGTATGCATATAATACAATTTTAGTCCATTCATCCACTGGTAGATACCTGGGTTGCTTCTATTTTTTGGCTATTTTAAGTAATACAGCTATGGACATGAATATACAAGTATCTCTTTGAAATTCTGCTTTAAATTCTTTTGGGTATATAGCAAGAAGTGGAATTACTGGGTCATGTGGTAATTTTATTTTTTTATTTTTTGAGGTATCTTAATACTGTTTTCCATAGTGGCTATACCATCTGATACAAATGGTATGTAAGGATTCTAATTTCTCCACATTCTCATCAACATTTATTTTCTGTTTTTTTTTTTTTTTTTTTGGTTATAGTTGTCAACCTCATGGGTGTAAGGTGGCATACACTGGTTTACTTTTTAATATAATGACATACAAGAATAATTATTTATAATGTTATGAAAGTTTTCACATTTGGAATGACTTATTTATTTTTTTATTTTTTTATTTTTTTTATTTTATTTTTTTTAAATTTTTTTTCTTTTTAAATTTATTTATTCATGATAGTCACACGGAGAGAGAGAGAGAGGCAGAGACACAGGCAGAGGGAGAAGCAGGCTCCAAGCACCGGGAGCCCAACGTGGGATTCGATCCCGGGTCTCCAGGATCGCGCTCTGGGCCAAAGGCAGGCGCCAAACCGCTGCGCCACCCAGGGATCCCTTTATTTATTTTTTTAAACAGAGATTAGATACTAATTTGCCAAGTGTATTTACAACTACAATAGAGAGTGATTTGGGAGCTTCTTTGGGACCTGTATTACATATTTTTTAATGCAAACTTGCAAACTCGCCCCCCAATTACTTATATGTTTGGTTATACATGTTATAACTCATACATATATGGTGATACCTAAGAAGGTTTATATAAATTATGTATTTATTTTATAATGTGTGTGTGTGTATTCCATCCAAATACAGTGGAATGCCTTCAATAAAGTTCTGTCAAATAGTTATCTTCTCTGTTCCAATATTTCCAGGAATAGAAGCAAATCATATGGTTGTCTTATACTAAGCTTGTTTTGGAATAAAAATTTTTTCATATATTTTTAAATATTTTATTTATTTGAGAGAGCAGGAGCAGGGGAAGGGGCAGAGGGAGAAGCAGACTCCCTACATAGCAGGGAGCCCAACTTGGGGCTCGATCCCAGCACCCCGGGATCATGACCTGAGCCAAAGGCAAATGCTTAACCGACTGAACCACCCAGGTTCCCCAAACCTTTATATATATATTTTTTAACGTTTTATTTTTAAGTAATCTCTACATCCAATGTGGGGCTTGAACTCACAACCCCAAGATCAAGAGTTGCATGCTCTACCGACTGAGCCAGCCAGGTGCCCCTTGAATAAAGCCTTTAAAAAAATAATACAAGCTGCTTAGACATGTACCCTATACATTGCTTACAGAGTTTGATACTAGACTAAAGTAAAAGACTAGAATTTTGTGGATAAATTCCATATTGTTCTATATTTAGTCTGTTGTTTGGGCCATATGAGAAACTTTTGAATTGTAGCGTTCTTTGACTCATCAGCATCCTGCAGATGTTAGCATAAAAGTCATTAGTGAAACTGTTGAACAATTTAGGACTGAGGGACCAACCTCTAAGTTATTCTTCCTGGAAACCCTCCTCTGGAGTTATAAAATTTCTTAAGTAACACTGTTATTATTCAACAAGTTAAAAATCTTCCTACCTGGAATAGCCAATGCACAATTCTTTCATAAGGGTGTCATGAGATTCTTGGTGAGTCTGAAATCCCAATACTCTTTGTCTATAAAACTCCCTTGATTTCTAGTATATATATACCCCTTTAGAAGAAAGAAAAGGCAGTTAGGTTGGCATGAATTTACCAAACCTATGCTATTCCTAGAGATCACTATTTACTTTGGAAACTGGTAAAAGTATCTTTAATATCATTAATTGTAGGTTTATTGACTACCTATTCACAATATTTATTCTTTATTCACAATTTCTTAAAGATTTCTGGTGTCAGTTCAACTATATAGTCTATAAAAATAATAATGATAAAACGAAAGCTATTGTGCATCAAGTATTTATTATGTGCCAGGTACTGGTTAAAATGCTTTATGTTGAATTGTTCACCTGCCCTATGAGGTAGACTATTATCTCAATTTTACAGGGGAAGAAACTGAAATTCACAGCTGTTAAGTAACTTGCCAGGAGAATAAAGTAGATGCTATGTGTATCTGATGCCAAAGCCTAGTTTCTCAAACTATCATCTTACCTTCCCTTGGGATGCAGTGGTTCAGATGTGGAATCATGTACAAGCTGGCCCTCCAATTCTTTTTTTTTTTTTTTTAAGATTTTATTTATTTATTCTTGAGAGAGAGAGAGAGAAGCAGAGAGACACAGGCAGAGGGAGAAGCAGGCTCCATGCAGGGAGCCCGATGTGGGACTCGATCCCGGGACTCCAGGATCACACCCTGGGCCAAAGGCAGGGCTAAACTGCTGAGCCACCCGGGCTGCCCTCCGATTCTTTTTACTAACATTTGTTCCATCCTTTTCAATCAGTCTTCATTGTCTCACTCAGAAAAAAAAAAAAGTGGTAAAATAAGAGTGGAGAAGTTATTTTCCTCACTGCTAATCTATGCTAACTTAGCATCATTATTTTCGAGCTGGGGTTTTTCCCTTCTCAGAACTCCTCCTGCTCTAAATTTTTAATTTTCTTTAGCATTTTTACCCATTTCTGGATGTTAGTCTTCCTCTAAGACTTGAGTTACTCCAAGAACTTGGGTATGTGTCATCCTGTTCACTGTTCACCCATGCTCATCAGAATGCATGCTACCTCACTGGATTCCTCCAGCTTTTCTTGCTCACTGGGACCATTGCAATGGTCAGAATCAAAATGTGCACTTATTCATTTTCATTGTTTTCCTTTCTTCTAATGAATTCACTATCATGTCATCAGTTAACAGGCCTTTTCATTGGCCCAATAATAACTGTGCACTTTAGAGAAAGCCAAACTTGCATCGTACAACCTGCCCATTCTCTGATTGCGTTGGCAATAGGCTTTGCTTGGTATGTGACAGATATACATTTCCTCTGGCAAACTCCCTGAATTCTCAAGAATTTGCTGGGGTGGCACACTCAGAACATCAAGAAAATAACAAATCTGTCATGACTTTGTCATACAGAAACCTTCCCAAGTGATAGCCAGGGAAGTTCTGATGTGGAGAAGGGATGTGGAAAAGCAGTTAACAGCTCAAATTTGGAGTAAACCTGCTATAGGTGAGAGTGGGGATGGTGCCATTTCTTCAGCCACGTAAGATTTTGATCAGCTGCTCAAAACTCCTTCCCATTATACCCTATTAGCCCAAGGGCATATCCAGGCCAGTGACTCCCAGTGAAGACACTTATCACTTTCTAAAGGCTTTGTGAACATTTTCCTCATCCTCCAAGTGGTTTATCCTTGCTTAATTTTCAGTATGAGAAAAGAGGTAAAGATGATTAAAAGACATTGTTTATAGTTGAAAATATCTTTTTAGAAAATATCTTTGGGGTTTAAAACTCTAGGAGGGGGGAATTAACTCATGAAAGGACTGATTTCTTCCCACACTTAGAAACCCTCACTAACACTCCATCTCTCTAAAGGTCTCAGAATAAATAGGAGCAAAGTGAGCATGTAATGAATAAAAGACAAAGCAAGAGCTTCTGCTATGGTGCTTCCCTGGTTTATGTCACAGCTTTGTTTTAGATTATAGATACAGTTTGGGAAAGTTATTTCAATCCAGCTAAAATGACATCAGTGTAGCTCTGTGCCATGAGCCCAAAGGTGGCACATTAGTTTCTCTCTCTGTTTTAACAAATTACCAAAACTCCGTGGCTTAAAAAACCCCACAAATTTATTACTTATACTTCTAGAGGTCAGAAGCCCCAAAATCAGTATCACTGGGCTAAAATCAAGGTTGCTTGATTTTATTTTTAAAGATTTTATTCATTTATTTATGAGAGACACACAGAGAGAGGCAGAGACATAGAGAAAGAAGCAGTCTCCATGTAGGGAACCTGATGGGGGACTCAATCCCAGGACTCCAGGATCATGCCCTGAGCTGAAGGTAGATGCTCAACCACTGAGCCACCCAAGCGTCCCAAGGTAGCTTGATTTTAAAATCCAAGGCTACATCTCTTCTGGAGGCTCTAGGGGAGAATCTATTTCCTTTTCTGGAACCTGCCTACATTCCTTGACTTGTGACCTTTTTCTCCACCATTGAAGCTAGCAGTGTAGCATCCTCATATGTATCTCCCTTTCTCTTTGTCTCTCTGGCCTTTACTTCCATCCCTATATCTCCTTCTCTGACTCTGTTGCTTCTTTCATTTATAGGAACACCTGTGTGTACACTGGGCCCACCTGGACGATCTAGGATACTCTCCTCATCTCAAGATCCTTAACTTCATATGTGCAAAGTCTCTTTTGCCATGTAATTTGACATATTCACAAATATAGGAGATTAAAACATGAATATCTTTGGGGGCCTTATTCTGCCTACCACAGGTGTGTATTATGCATTCTTTTCTCAGTCATAGGGCCCAGATATTATCAGTCCCAGTTTATATTTGGCAGTCAGTACTTCAAATAGAACAAGTTGGCATTCAAAGAAGCTGAAGTTAATCAAATAAAAAGCAGGTATCAGCATGCACTTTATCACATCACCAAGAGAATCAAAACAGTATGATAGTAAATTTGACTTCTTGTCATGTTGAATTCTTTCAGTGCTACGTTATCAGAAAGAGGCAGTATTGTTATAATGTAATTTATATAGTGCCTTCCCCTGAGTGATGAACAGAATGTTCCTCAGGATCCTCAGAGAATTAGTCTATCTCTTTTTATCCCAGCTCAGTCACTCCAGCAATATAATATGCAGCAATATTATATCTGTGTGCAAGAAATAAATCAAACTCACTAAATTTAAGGATGTTCACTTTAAGAAATTCCTTTTGGAATTCCTTTTCCCCCCTTTCATTTGAAAATGTTCTTTGGGTAGTATAGAGCCATTGACCCACATTAGATTAATTAGGTCAATTAGCCTTTATATAGTAATTGCCATTCAGATGGCTTTGAATAATTCCCTTTTAATAAAGATGTGCCTTGAAAAGAGATTATAACTTAAATTCCTGCCACATAGTACCATTAAAAAAACATGAATTTATCTATTCTTTCTTTGAAATGTCTTTGGGTATAGCAATATTGGGTACAAAAAGCTTAAGGACTTTACCTTGATGAGTTGATTATTTACATTCATACATTGTTAAAAGCCACATATGTAGTTTCCATTTGGACAGGCTGTTGGTAACCCTGAATGCTGAGCTAATTCAAAGCAACCCTCTCTTCTTCCAAACTGCCAATATTAATTTCCACATTTTCAAACTCATATTGGCCCTAGCACCTAATCTTGGACTCTTTACCAGTGATCCAGACTACCTGAAATATTTTGCCTTCTGCTTCTCTCCTTCAACATCATCCCCATATCTTATCTTACTATGATAATAGCTACCACTTAATGAGTATTTTCTAGGTACCAAACATTTCACATTCATTATTGCTAATTGCTACTTTGAGTTAACTAACAAATATTTGTTGAAATATTTGCTCTAGATACTAGAGTCCAGTGGATATCCTTATCTCTGCGTAATACTTAGGAAATAGAGACAGAGAAGTTTAGTGACTACCCTAAGGCCCTCCAGCAAATGAGTTTGGACAAAGCGCAGAGTCAGCCTGGCTCCACAGCCCAGCTCTGCCCACCCCACTGGCTGGAATTGTTGTCTGATTTGGAGGCCATGTTTGAAAACTAATTCAACTGTTGTCAATGAGGTCAGAACATTAAAAAATTAGTAAGAAGCACTTTAGGAATGAGGTTGAAAAATAGCTCACAACTAGTTAGAACACAGATCCCACTATCAGTAATTAAAAGCTTTAATTTTTTCAACTTCAAGATTCTGATGCCTGTAGAAGTGCAAAAAGGTTGATGTACTACTTAAGAGAATTCATGTGAATGGAGTGAGGGGTAGTTCTAGTTGCATCCTTTCTGTTTTCTCTTGCTGTAGTTCACTCGGTCCCTGATGTATAGGTCAGACCAAGACTGCTCTGTAGTGCTAAATAGTCTGCTGTGTAATGACATTAATAGGGCTTGTAGACTTTGACCTCCCACTGAACAGAAAGGACTCTGTGAGTAAATTAATTCTATTAATGAGATCTGGACATTTAGATGGTCTGGAATATGGAGATAATTTTGTTCGTTTGTTAGTTTTCTGTTTTAAAAAGATTTATTTATTCATTTGAGAGAGGGAAAGAGAGAGACTGTGGAGTGGCAGAGGAAGAGGTAGAGAGAAACTCCAAGCTGACTCTGCTGAAGGCAGAGCCCTATGTGGGGCTTGATCTCATGACCCTCTCAGATTGTGACCTGAGACAAAACCAAGAGTTACAGGCCTAACTGACTGCACCATCCAGGCACCCCTGGGGTCTGTTATACAAGTGTTTTAAATTTAAAACCTTGTGAAAATCAGAAACTTTCATATTAATAATGTAAAAATGGCATTTCTGGAAGGCAGTTTGACAATTTGTTTCAGTAATTTAAATGTGCATTTCTAATCAAAAGCAAATAGATAAAGATACATGTATAAGAATGTTAATTGTAACATTAGTCATTAAAAAAACTGGAAAAACCTAAATATACATCAATAGGGTAGTCATTAAATATGTTGTGCAGATTTATGCACATACTGATTTATATCAATCAATGATTATTAATGATTAATATCAATCCATTTATATTGTACTGTTCAATGAAAATAAAATTAAAAAGCAGATTATAACCCCACCCTAAAATGCATGTGTGCATGTGTGTGTATGTTATCTGGATGGCTACACTCTAAAATACGCACTATGGTTATTACCAAGTAGTAGGATTGAGGGGGATTTTAAAATCTTTGTACTTCTGTATTACCTGAAAATTCTTCTTTTGCTATCTTTTAACCCTATTTCCTACTTAGATCACTGAAACCACCCCCCACTGACAACTATGTTAATGCATTTGATGTAAATCTTCTAGTTTGTTTGTAGTCTTACAGAATTTAACTTTACTTAGATGGTATCACATTCTGTGTCTTACATTTCCCACTTCATACTGTCTTTTAGATCTATGTTGCTACATGTACAAGTTTTCTGCATGTAACTGTTGAATTACTTTAATAATACAGCTATTGTAAATAAGCATGTGCTTTCATAATCAGAAAAAAATCTAGTAAAGCTCTTTTTATGGTGAAGAAAGAAAACAATCTTTCTTCTAACATAAGAGCATGAAGCTATAAATTGCTTTACATAATTTTGCCACAGAAATATTCCAAAGGAGAAATACTTTTTAAACTGGTGATTCTATTTTACTAAACACTTCTTTATAAAAGTGCTTGGACACATGGATCCCTTTTCTATAAATGTAGAAAATTTGAAGAGAAAAGAGAATCTTTCTTTGAAGTCTCTGAAATGCTTAACTTATTTTAGGAGGCAAAAAATTATTTTGCAACTGAAAAGTAGTGAAATGAACTTATTACAGTGTGTTCTCACTATATATTAAAAATGAAATTAAAATCATTTAAAATAAAAGAAATATGACATTGTAATGCAAACAGAAATTGAGGAAAATCCCAAAAGGATAGGAAATGGTTGGTTGATGGACAGCACAGGAAAATGAAAAGACAATCAGAAGAAGTAATAAAGCCTATTGGGAAAAACCTGAAATTTATATATTGAAAGTTCATAATTTTTAACATAAAAATCTAATAATAACTGCTAATCCCTTTTCTTTCTTTAAACTTTAATTTAAGGATAAAAATAGAACTTCAAGGCTAACTTTATTCAGTCATTTTTTTTATAAGATAGATATCAAATACTCTCAGTAAAGGTTTGTGTTTAACTTCCAAACTTTTCTTCAAAACAATATATTCCTAGATGAGAGGTGTGAAAAGAAACCACATATAACTGTAATATTATGGGGAAAAAATAGCAAGATGAGAGTCATATTCCAAGCAGATATGACTAGAGTATTGTGATCTCAGAAAAGGTCACAAAACACTGTTTCTTCTCTTTCTTATTTAGGCTAGTTTTCACTGATAGCAGCAGAGAAGCTTTATAACCCAGCATGGACAGACAAACCCAAGTTGCCCTTATTAAGAGGATTCTTTTAAAAGCAGGGCGTTCTTTTTTCCCTCTTTCTTTTTCTCTCTCTCTCTCTCTTTCCAAAATATTGGATTTCAGAATGAAGTCATCAATTTAGGGAAAATAAATAGCATTTAGGGGAGGCAGGTCAGAAAAGTAGATTAAAGTACAAAAGCTTAAGTGTGGAAACTAAAAAACAAAATAGTGACCATTTGCAAAGCCAAATGGGAAGAAGAGATGTCTACTCACGTTGATAGGTGACCTGCACAGGGGAAAGGCCTCACCCAATGATCAGATGCTCTATGGAAACAAGTCATAGTAGACTTGCTTCTCTGGAAAATAGAGTTAAACTGGAAACAGAGAATTGAGGATGGGTCTTGGCTAACAGCCCTCTTGAATTTGCCTGAAATTGTCTAACAAAAAATCTCTACAGATTAGGGGGAAACCTGGATTTTGATGATTTGATGTAACCTTAAAGATGCCGTATTTTAGTATTTCATTCTAGACAGAATGGCATAATGATTATGTAAAGGGTTCTCAAATCACATAAAGTTCAAGCTTTGCAACGTTTGGCAATTTATTTAGCTTCCTTGTGTAAAAATATATATACATAATGAGAGTATTTACCTCAGAGGACTATTGAAAGGATTAAATATGCCATCCATAGGGCTTAGAGCAAGATCCAGCATATAGTACAAATTCAGTAATATTAGCTAGTACTAGTAGTAGATAGAATTTTTTTTAAGGCAGTGTATTTACAATCTGCACATTTACCTGACAACTGAGATTCAGATTGGAGTTTCTTTCTTTTTTTTTTTTTTAAGATTTTTATTTACTTATTATTTTATATATAGAGAGAGGGAGTGTGTGAGCCAGAGGCAAAGCAGAGGGAAAGAATCTCCAGCAGACTCCCCACTGAGCATGGAGCCTGACCAGGGGCTCTATCTCAGGACCCTGAGATCACGACCACAGCAGAAATTGAGAGTTGGAGGCCTAACTGACTGAGCCACCCATGTGTCCCATGACATAATTTATAAACTTGATTACTGGTTTCCACACACTGGCAAAGTAACTCATGTGAAATACATGCTTAAAATTTGTACAATTGGTGGTGCCTGGGTGGCTCAGTCGGTTAGGCAGATCTGAGTTTCTATACCAGCTGAGATTAGTATAAGGTTTTTGTTAGATCATATTGAATCTGAAGACGTTAGTTTTTACTAATAATATTAGGAAATTAGACTTATTTAGACTTTAGAAAAAATCTAAAAGAAAGCTGAGCCCACGTCTTTTCTCAGGTACCCAGCATCTGAGCTCTTTTCTTTTCCTCTGACCTCTCTCCTTTTCCCCAAGTCTAGCGAATCTTCAGTCTTGAGCACAGGAAAAACAGGTATTAATCCATCAGATATTTTTCCAATTCTTTTGTCTCAAGTCTGGATCTTAGATTTGAGATGTTAAAAATCAAGGATTTGAAAACCCTTCCCTGAGGAACATCTACTTTATAGTCTAGCTGTTTCAATGAAGGAGGCAACAGGAAAAAAAAGAAAAACAAAACAAAATAAAAACAACCAACAACAAGGGTTGACACCTCAAAAATACATCAAAGTAGGGAGAAATGTATGTTTTATCATTTCCATCTAAAACTATATTTTAAATACTTTAACTTTCCATAATGAATAAGTCTTCCAACTAAAATACTTTTCTTTAGTTAGAAACATGGGTTACTTTGTACTGTTGATAAGTGCTTGATTTTATAATTTCCTTTCAGCCCAAATTGTAAATATTAATTAGATATATGCATGTAAATGATCATAACTCCAGTTTACCAGATGCAGATGACTCATTTTAGTCCCTTAATCCCTTTGTTTTCTCCTTCCAGAATCTGTCAATCTGTTCCCTCCATGACCTTTTGCTCCTCTCCAAATTTACCCCAACCCCTAACTTCGCTCTTTTAATAATTCACTGTCCAAAAGAATGTATAGCTTTCCTTTTCATAAATTTGACTATGGCTGCATGTTACCTCCTTAAGAAGTCCAGACACTATGAATCTTATGTAGAGTCTAGAAAATGTTGCGGATGATAGAATTTGATAGTGATATTAATTTTTAAAAAACCTTGGGGCTCTGGGGTGGCTCAGTCAGTTAAACATCCAATTCTTGATTTCAGCTCAGGTCTTGATCTCAGGATCATGAGTTCAAGCCTGCATTGTTCTCTACACTGGGCATGGAGCCTACTTTAAACAACAATAACAACAACCAGAAAAAAACCTTGATAACTTAAAAGACCTATATTTTTGTTGCATTTTGATCATTGTTACCTGGATCATCCATGGGTCCCTTGAAACATGACCTGCTCATGTTCATCTTTCTAAGACTAGCTCATAATATAAGAGGTAGTATAAAACAGCTGTTCAGTCACAATATTCAATAAAAGAATAGTAAGATATCTGGTCATTTTCAAATGGTAATGCATGTATAGCAAGACCATTCTAATACTATATTACATATGTAGGCAATATTTCAAAACTGTAAGTATAGCAACAGCTATGGCTAAAATTGTGCTTAGAATTGAACTATTTTGGTTTATAGCTAGAAAAAAATTTCTTAATACATTTAAGAAAGGAGAAGTACGTTTTACATTTATTATGAAAGATAAAAAGTTTACAAAAATGAGCATAAGCTATAACCCTTAATATTAAGAATTAAAGTAGGAAAAGTATGGTGCCAGTCTGGGTTCAGTTCAGGACTAGCTGAGAAACAATGGGCAAGTAATTTAATATTTTGGTGGGCTCTTTTCCAGTCCTGTAAGTTGAAATTTTGAACTAGAATCTAAGGGTTTTTTTTTTATTGTACCATTCAATTATTTCTCTTATTTAAAAATGTATCAGATAATAATGGAAAGAAAAATTAATTTTAAAAGTAAAATAAAACTTTTGTAGTGATTTAGTCAGTAAATATGACTGTAGTAGTGGGCTTCATTGCCTTTTCTGGGCAGCTATAGACTTGAAGTGCTTTAAAGGACAGTACCCCAAGAAAAAAAGAGTGTATCTACCAGTGCAGGAGTGAAAGGATTGGATCAGTTGTCCTTGATTGAATCAACTTGTTCTTGATTGTTCTCTATCTAACGATTGAAGTATTGGAGCCATTGGAACAAAGATTCAGCATCCTCAATGTTTTGCAAGTTTGTTTGTTTTGACATTGCCATTTTTAATCAACCTGCTGGAAGAGCTGTCTTTGAATTTTTTTTTGATGTTCTCCCAAACACAGATAACTTTTATTGTCTTTTACAGGTGAAAAGGGGTCAGGGAAAGTAACTCAGAAGCCATTATACTATAAGAGTTTTCAGTTTTGCAGCATTGTCAAAGATTTTATGGTTCAGATGGCGACTTCAGTGAAGAAATTGAAGAAGGGGAATCTAGTAACAGAAAATATTTTAAAGATGAGAGTTTCCCTGTTAAGCACAACAGAGAATCTCTCTTATCAGTGACAAGGGGAAGGATACAAAAGGTTCATAGTTCTTCATAACCAGAAAACCAACTTCTCATTCAGATGGGTATCATGTTGTTTTTGGGTAAGTAAATTCTGTTCAGGAAGCTGTGAGAGAGAGAAAACCAGAAAACAAATGTAGTGAGCAAACCATTTGCAAGTTAGATAGTTGTGGAGAGCTAATTCCCAAACTAAGAAAGAAAAGGCATAAATGCTCTCCCTCCTCCTCATCCAGTGACTCATACAGCTCAAGAGATTCTCAGTCCTATTCTGATTCTGAAAGTGCTTCTCAAGAGAAATTTTAAAAAGAAACGTAGGAAAAAGTACCCCCCACATACACACACACATACAGACACACACACTAGAAAGAAAATACACACACACATACACACACACTAGAAAGAAAAACACATCTAGTGAAAGTGAGGCTGAGGGACTCATGGGTGGCTCAGTGGTTGAGCGTCTGCCTTTGACTCAGGTCATGATCCTGGGGTCCTGGGATTATGTCCTGCAACAGGCTCCCTGCATGGAGCCTGCTTCTCCCTCTGCCTATGTCTCCGCCTCTCTCTCTGTGTCTCTCATGAATAAATAAATAAAATCTTAAAAAAGAAAAGTGTGGCTGAAAAAAATCTTAAAGCATAACACTAGAGTACTGTCCATCCAGAAGAATTCCCTTCTATACCTGAAGATAGATTCCTAATTAGAAAAAGTGTTCCCAAAGCTGATGACAAAGAAAGGAAACACACATACACACACAGATAACTAACTTCCAGCCTACTTCATATCAGAGGAGACTTTCAGTTACTAGGTCTAGCAAAGAAATTAAAGGAATAGGATCAAGGATTATCGAACTCCCCCCAGATCCAGATCAAGGGATCATTTCAGATGTAATGAAACTGCTTCACATTGGAGGCATGAGATTCAGAAAGCCCAAAGAATGAGGGTATCCAGTGGTGAAAGATGAATCAAAGGAGCTTAAGATTGAGTTACACAAAAGAAACTGAAACAAAAGAAAATCAAAGAAATCCAGCTAGAGTAAAGGAGAAAAACAGAACCGATCATAGGCATATGTCCAAGAGTCCAAACAGAAAAAATGAAGAGGAAAAGAAAGCTAAAGATCATAAACCTAACAGCAAAGAGAGAGACATTAGAAGAAATTCAGAAAAAAAGATGATAAATATAATAAAAACAAAGCATATAATATATAATAATACAAAGCATAATGGAAATAAAAGAAAATAGGGATCAAGGAGTAAAGAAAGAGAACATAAGAATGCTAAAGAAAAAGTTTGAGTCTAAAGGAAAAGATCAAGAAAGAGGCAAAATTTTTTTTTGAAAGGGGCAAAATTAAAGAGAAGTTTAATAAAATCAAAGAGCAATGAACATGATAATAAAAGTAAGGAAAAGTAAGGGAAAGAATAGATGCATAGTGTAGAAAGGAATGTGATACAACCAAAGGCAGTTACAATGGTCCTGTCCTTACTCATCCTGTAGCCTCAGTCACCATCCCAGTACCTCACTCTCATCAAGAAGGCATTGAGCCCACAGACAAATACATAGGAGATAAGGTGCCCAGCAAGATTCTGAAAAGGAAAAAAAAAAGAGCTTCTTGTCTCTTTTCTTTTTCCACAGTTGAGAGGAGATTGAAACAATACAATAAAATGGTCCCATTTTTTCAACAAAAATTAATTCTGCCAGCTACAAAAACACTTGTAAACCAGATTGCACTTCCAAATAGTTTAAGAAACATGTGACCTGGAGAATCACCTTAATTTTGTCACCCATAGAGTAAGATTCTTTTATCTGACCCCAACATCAAAGGGATCCTGTAAGAAATATTTATGCAGATTTTTAAAGTGCTTGTGGTTCTCAGGAGGAAAAGTGGTATGTGGGGTGAAACTATAAAATAAAGTATCCCCCCCCCCAAAAAAAAGGCAGTTATAATGGTAGAACAAGAGAAAGAAGCAGAATTAGGGGCAGGAGCAGAAGGATACGATCCAGAAGCCATGACAGAACTGGCAGTAGAAGCAAGGAGTACCACAGATACAGAGACGAGGAGTAAAGAGGGAAAGGCCAGAAAGCAGCCAGAGAAGAGCAACATCAAGGAATAAAGATAGGAGGGGAAGGAGGAGAGATTCACAAAGCTCAGAGACAGAAGAAAGTCAAAGCAGAAACAAAAAAAAAACAAAGAAACCATTAAAATTCACTCTGGAAAGGAAATTCTGAAGGTCAGAAAAGAATATACTATTAAAAGTATAATCATAAAAAAATAAAAAAATATATAATCATAAGAGTTCAAATAATAATAGAGGGAAAGGCTGATAGAGTTCAAAGTCCATTCTCAAAATAAAAACAAAGTAGGACAATTAATTAAAGTACTCCACATTGAAATATAAGGAGCATGAGTAGTCTACAGTGGAAAAGGAAAACCAAAAATCAAAGGGTCAAGAAAATGACCATGTACATGACAAAAATTTTAAAGTATGGTCATAAAAAAATTGATTATGAGTCCAGCTAAGAACAAGTAAATGAAGACAAAAGTAGATGAGTGAGCTGTGGAAAGTTCATTTCTATTTTGTCTTTAAGTTGTAGAGACTTACTAATGAATCTCCTTTATGTTGTTTTCCTCTTTTCATTGTTTTGGGGTTGTTTTGTTTGCCCTCTTTTTTTTAAATATGAACTTCACCTGGTTGATCTTTAGATAACTTGCAACCTGAATAATTTGTACTGCTAAAGTTTTAATAAACTTGACATAAAAAAAATAACACTGTAGTAAAACTGGTTTTAGATTTAAAAAATTGTTTTAAGTTGTAAATGGTAAAAGATTTACATTTCCAAACTGATTAATACAGAAACAGGCAAATAAAACCCAAAATGGTGACTTTATCATGTTTCTAAAAGATTGAAGCCACCTACTGTCATAAGGATATCCCTCAGGGGGTAAAATGCAATGTTAGCTGGATTTTCATTCCTTTTTTGATTTTAAAAAAATTATAGTTACAACATACATGAGTGCAGGTTTATGCACATTTTTCTAAATCTTTCAGAATATTATGGGTTTTTTTTGTTTTGTTTTGTTTGTTTCACTCTGTTTTGCTGAAGTATGTAGGGAGTTTTAAGGTATATGTTAGTTTAGGGAAAGGTTTCCGAATTGAAATGTGAAAATAAGCAAGACAAAGATTGCTCTTTTGAATTATCGGCTTTTATTATGTTAATTAAAACAAAACTCAATAGAGCATCTAAATGCCTCTCAAGCTACATAAAAAAACACCCAGTTGATGCATGGGAATTATAAAGATAATTTACACAGTTGGTGAGGAAAACAACCTATACCGAAAGGCAATTAAAGAAGAGCGATATCACCATATTACATTTAAAATAGGAAATATATGTGCAGAAAATCAAGTAATCATCATTACTCTTATACTTGTCTTCTGGAATGGATTATCTTAAAAATCCTGGTATTGCCTCCTTTCCTTTCTACCTTAAAAAAGTGCTTCTCACAGTTTAACATACATGTAATGCAGACAGGGACCTTGTCAAAATGCAGATTATGACTCAGAAGCTCTGGAGTGAGGCCTGAGAACTTCTAACACCAGCTCCAAGGAGTTTCTTCTATTATCGGTCTTTGGATCTGATACTGAGAGGCAAGGCCTGGAACTAGCAGCAGCCAGGAATTGACATGCTAGAAGACAAAAAGAGCCAGGGTTTTCCTTCCTTTTGTTTTATTTATTCTACTAACCAAAATCCACAATGAAATTCTTAGCTTACTTACTTAATTCTAAGCTTAGCTTGGTTTACTTCTCTTTGCCCTTTCTCCTCACTGGTGTCTTCTCTATTCCCACAAAAGTAGATGTTCTTAAATATAGACACCTGGTATGATCTAAGATGTCACAGTTAAGTATTAGCTTTGTAAGTCCTAGGCTACACGTCCTCAAGGAGTGGTTCCCTATTGTCCTTGATAAGGGTGTTTTCTAGAAATGGGGTCATGATAAAAAGAGATACTTTGTGTGACTCTACTAAGGATCCAAGGAGCAAACTGTGCTAAAACCTAAAAGAGTGAATAATTCAGCAATCATTTCTATTTGGCTTTAGAATGTATTATAACACAATTTGCAAAAGATTTATTTTCTAATTACATTTTACCTAAGGTAATATTAAAATAGATTTATATGCTCTACCATAAAACAACTAAGAGTGCTTTTGAACAGGGGACAGAGATAGAGGAATCTATCTGAAAGCATGAGGAAGTATATGTAGGAGGGAGGTCTAAAAGAAAATTTTTCTATGGATGATATATTTATGGAAAGTCAGAGAGTTCATTTGTCAAGTCTTATGCAACTTGAATTGCAGTAATAATTCAAATGTGATTTGCAAGGAAACATTTTCCTTGACTTACGCTTATGATGAGGTTATATCTTAATAAACCTATTGTAAGTTGAAAATATTGTTAAGCCAAAAATGCATTTAATACACTCAACCTACTGAACATCATAGTTTAGACTAGCCTACTTTAAACATGCTCAAAACAATTACATTATCCTATAGTTGGACAAAATCATCTCACACAAAGCCTATTTTATAATAAAGTGTTGAATATTTCATGTACTTTATTGAATACTGTACTGAAAGTAAAAAACAGCTGACTAGGGTACAGCTCCCAGCTGCTGCCTAGCATGACAACAGAGTATCCTATGCAGATCACTAGCTTGAGTAAGGTAAAAACTCACAATCGAAATATGGTTTCCACTGAATGCATATCATTTTCATACTATCACAAAGCTGAAATCAACTGTTAAGTTGGAGACACTCTGTATTGTATTATTTCACCCCTCTGATCGGTTATAGTACTGCTAAGGAGAGGGTTTTTTAGTACAAACAACTACCATTTTTGAGCACATATTATGCATCAGTCCCTAAACTAAGAGCTTCCTATGCAGTGGCTTACTCATTCTCACTCCATACCTGTGAGGTAGGTGCCTATATGCTACTTTAGAGGTGGGAAAAATACAGTCTATTAAGGACTTTTTTGACTGAAAAAAAAAATTGAAAAATTGAACCCAACAAAGATTTGTTATATGGTTTATTATATATTTGAAACGAGTTACAAAATGGAAAACTGTAGGGTTATTCACTTATGGTAAGAATATCCAGTGACTGGACTCCTTTAAGTGGTTAGTCTACTTCTTAAGGACTACTACATCTAATTTTCCAGGTAAACACTTGCACAAAATAAGGCATGTCTATGTTAATTTGCCATTTGTTTTGATTACTTAGGAAATGAACTTACCCATATCATATGTTTCCAAAACTGGCCTGATAATGAAGAGTAACCAGGAATCTTGTTATAACACCCCTCCACTTGGCAATTCTGAATCAGTAGCCCTTTGGTAAGTTCTAGAAATTTTTATATTTATTATCCATGTTTCTTATGATCAGGCAAGTTTGGGAAACATCTGGCTGCCGAGTAAAGCTCAGGTTTTTAGCATCTAAAGTCCTCCACAGTCTGGCTTTAAGGTACATTTCAAATATCTCCTACAGGGGCATCTGGGTAGCTCAGTTGGTTGTGTCTGCTTTCAGCTCAGGTCCTGATCTCAGGGTCCTTGATCAAACTCCATGTCAGGCTCCCTGCTTAGTGAGGAATCTGCTTCTCCCTCTCCCTTTGCCTTTCCCTGCCCTCCTGGTTGTGCTGTCTCTCTCAAATAAATAAAATCTTAAAATACACACAACACAGAGACACCTACAACATTAACCCATGTTTAAAATTATCTATTCATTATTCCTCAAAAAGATACTTTCCTTCCTTGGAGCTTTGCTCAAGCTGTTCTCTGTTAGAATGTCCTTTCATATGTTTGTTCATCAAAACTGTATTCATCTTTCAAGTCTCAGCTCAAATTTTAACTTCTCTATAAAGGGTTCCCTAAGTCCATGGTTAGGATTGTGTTCTCTCTCTTATGAACTCTCAAAGCTCTTCAAACCTCTATTGCAGTGATTCTCAAGGTGTGATCCCTGGACAGCAACATCAGTGTTATTTGGGTATCTGTTAGAAATGCACATTCTCAGGCCACACCCTAGACCTACTGAGTCAGAAACTCTGGGTATGGTTCTCAGCAATCTGTTTTCAAACTAGCCTACTAGATGACTGCAATGCATCCTGAAGCTTGAAAACCACTTCTCTAATGTATTCTACATTTTATTATTGCATTATTATATGTCTTAGTTTCTGTACCAGAATGTAAAGTAGGATCCACGAGAACAAAAACTCCACGAGTGTTTTTATCATTTGCCTCCTTTGCAGTACCAAGCACGGTGCTTTTGCTTAGCAGATCATAATAAGTCTTCTTGAATTAAATTGCTATTTCTTTAGTGTCAAATCTATGTATGCAAGATGAGCAGATTGTAGTGCACCAATTTTTCATTTTAATGGTGTTTAATAACCTTTAAAGGTTGTAGCATGATTGATTCAGATACAGAAACATGCCAAAGGTAAAGATGACTAAAATAAAGGAACTGATTGCCCTTATTTTTCAATACATAATATAGCTTCTTAGTTTTAAGCTTTTTTTCTGTTCTTAATATATATGATGCCTCATAACTGTTTACCAGTGACAACAACAACAACAATTTCATCTGGAAGTTTCTTTTCTTCTCTTGCCTCTAAGGCTTTTATGCTTAAAAAAAATTCCTAAAATTTCTTAAGTGGGCTTTGATTTCTCATGTATATATAAATAAATTAAATAATAAACACTGCTTATACTTCTACTTATCAATAAATTTGAGAAAAAATTCATGGGAAAATAACATGAAATAGTGTTTGCCATAGCAAAAGTCAATGTAACAAGGTTTTAGAATTCACCATACTGGAAAACAAGCCAAAGGAAAACAATAATCTATATTGATTAACATTTTATTTATTATTGTTTGAAGTTATATAACAATAGGTTCAGCCAGCCACTGGACTCATAAAAATCTTTAGTAAAACAAAACAATATTGGTGAGTTATCCATACAACAAATTGATTCCATGACATAGCATTATTTTGCTTTCAAAGAATATCTTTCTCAAGAAAATATAAAAATGAAATTTTTAATTCTTTCCTGTCAAAATCCAATCAAGATACATTTAATAACCAAATAATATCTAAGTGCAACTGAATTTTCAGCTTACTGAAACAAACCCACTGTAAAAGTGCTTTTCATGAAGTTACAAAAGGAAAACAAATCAGTCCAAAAATGTGGTGCAAATAAGTCCATAAAACTGATCAAACCCAAGAGAAAAAAATTTGAGCAATTGTGACTACTTAAAAAAATAAAATGCATGCTTTGTAATTGGGTGTCTTTATATCTTGCCTTATTAATATGTTTTTTTTTGTTTGTTTTAGAAAATGTCATCAAATATTCCCAGGAAAGACTTCATTTCATCAGCTTCATCATCAGGATGATACCTACTGGAGGGCAGGGGGAAGAAAGTATAGAAATATATATAGATTGCTGACAGATTAATGTGTCAAATAAACCTCAATATGCATAACCTAGGAAGAAGTCTGTGGGGGAAAATCAGACTTCATAAATTATGAGAAGTAGAGATCAAGTCTCTTAGGTATTTCCTTAAGGTTTTTAAAAAGTGATATCATTTAATCAGTGTATGAACAAGTCTATAAACTTTGACTATTCAAGAGGGTAAGAGAAACTGCTACTTACCCACAGAAGTGACCACCTTAGGGGGAACTGATCAGACTTAATCTGACTTTTCATTGAAACTGTAGAACCGTGAGGAAATTGATTGGCTAAAATACAACTTGAACTTCTGCAAAATTAGCCAATCATTGGGATTTAAGTGATTTTACACTTTATATTATCAACATGTTTTATTCAAATCAGTGAAATAAAGTTTACTAAAACAAAATGTTTTAA
The DNA here is from genome assembly GCF_003254725.2 of Canis lupus dingo. Classification (NCBI taxonomy): domain Eukaryota; kingdom Metazoa; phylum Chordata; class Mammalia; order Carnivora; family Canidae; genus Canis; species Canis lupus. The sequence continues at coordinate 57,343,417 of NC_064248.1, read as the reverse complement.
CTAAAAGTATTAAACATACGTTCTCAAAAATTGAGATATTAATATTATGAATATCTTACAGAGTTCAGGTCATGAGGGGTCTAAATATTTAATGTTTTTCAGTAAATAAAATGTTTAGGTTCTGATCTTTATAATAAACCAAGGAAAGGGGCATCTGGGTGGCTCAGTCAGTTAAGCATTGGACTCTTGATTTCAACTTAGGTCATGATCTTAGGGTCATAAGATGGAGCCCCATATTGGGCTCTGAGTTGGGCGTGGAGGCTGCTTGAGATTCTCTTTCTTCCTCTACCTTTGCTCTTCCTCTCTCTCTCTTTCTCTAAGATATAAAATAAAATAAAATAAAATAAAATAAAATAAAATAAAATAAAACAAAACAAAACAAAACAAAATAAAATAAAATAAAATAAATAAAATAAAATAAAATAAACCAAGAAAAAAAATGCTAAATTTTTTTCTTCTTCTTCTTTTTTTTTTTTAGATTTTATTTGACAGAGAGAGAACACACAAGCAGGAAGAGCACCAGAGGGAGAGGGAGAAGCAGGCTCCCTGCTGTGCAGAGACCTTGCTGCAGGGCTCTATCCCAGGACCCTGTATCATGACTTGAGTCAAAGGCAGACACAACCGACTGCCGGGCACCCCTGAATTTCTTCATAGAAAGTTTTTATTGGCATAGTCTTGAAATGTCTTTAAAGAATTCTTACCTGAAATCAATTTCCTCTTTACATTCATTGTTTCTAATAAAGAAATCCACTTTCTTAACAAAATGTGAAGAATTTGGTATTTTTTTAGAGTGAGTAAAGCATAGCTTTCCAATCTCTGGTGACAGATTTTGTTGTTTTCTTTCTTGTGAATGGACCTATAATTTGAGGTTAACAGAAAAAAAGCCAATCATTGAAAGTTTAGCAATTCAGTCAGAATTTAAAAGAAAACAATTAGGTGCTTCTTACAATAGTTGTATTTCCAGCTTGTTGAGGTAATTTCGTCAGGGAGGATGTATCAAACTCGAATACAGGAGAATTTGATAAATAAGTATCTGGCTTCCCATGTGATGAAACAAAACTAAAAAATCAAAAATAATTATTTATAAAATATGGCAACTAAGAGAAACAAACCATTCTAATTTAGATCAATAATGATTCTTTAGGGAATATGATTAAAGTTAACCATATTCATTACCAAAAAAAAATGGATGCTGTTTCATAGACTCATGGAAACTTTGGTGTAGCTCCTTTCCTATAGACAAAACACTAATATCTATATTCTAAATTAGATAAGAATACTATTTTTATAAGCCTACAGAAATAATCAATCATTTTCATTAAAATTGGGTCTTATGCTTAATTTTCTATTACCTAGCAGTCTGTAAATCTTTTCTAAATCCCACTTTGCTAATTTCCTATCCCTATTCTGGTCTCACTATAAATAGACAACTTGACTTTTCTTCCTATGTAAAACTACATTAGAATTCACCTTCAATCTTCTGTATTAAATTCATTCATTAAAAAACATTTATTATTATCATATGCCGGATATTGTACTAGGAGTTAGGTATAAAGAGGTAAACAAATCCTCAAGGAGTTATCATCTAGTAGAGGAACAGACAATACGTAAACAATAAATACACAGAATTATAGATCTTAAAGTGATATGAAGGAAATTAACTGAGTTATATTGCAGGAAATAGTGTGGAGACATAAACCCACTTTAAAAAGGTGGTCATAAATGCATGTCTCTCTGAGGAGGTGACAATTTAAGCTGTCACTTACAGCCTAAAATATGACAGCCATGTAGGGAGTAAGAAGCAATGGGTACAGGTAGTAGAGAAGTACATGTATTGATATGATTGCATCTTTTTGCCTTTGAGTAAAGGCAAGGAATTAAAATAGTAAAAAGGAAAAGCATGTCCCCTTTCCACACCAAATCCTCAGGTCCTGCAGGCCTTCTTTCCAATATCAACTTCTGGCACATTTTTTTCTTTAGAGGCTTCTTGAGAAGGATTCCTTTTCAAATCTGCTTAATCTTCTGTTCATCACTTTTAAACTCTCCCTAAATTATCTATAGTTTCTAAAGGTATGGCTCACAAAACTGTTTATGTGCTTTGTTATTTTCCTACTTGTATCTTCCTACTTCCTATTTTTTTGCCTCGTTATACCCACAGCTTTGTTCTACTTTGATGCTTCTAATCTATTTATTCTGTATGACTCAGAGTTAGAACCAATGAATGGAAATAGTAAGAAGCAATTTTAGGTAAATATTCTTAAAAGCTGTTGAATAGGCTGAAAGATCCAAACATGGAACAAACATGTTGGAGTGAATGAGCTCCTGATCACTAGAGCTGTTTGATACACATGGCATGAGTACCTGCTGGTGATATTGGATGGTGATTCAGTATCTGGTAGTGGGAAGACTAAATGGTGCTTAAGTTAAACACCTCTGAGTTCTGGAATTATCCAAAATCTGTAATTCTGTGATGCTGATAATCAGTAAAATGACTAAATTATAGCAAATGTGCCGAAAGACACCAAAAATTTCTTATTTTTTAAAATAGGAGAAATAAATAAAATAATCCTTAAGTGAATTAGAACCTGAACAAAAAGTTGTCAGTATTTCTTCTGGGGAAAGTTTTGACTGTGGCTATAATTGCCCTCCATGACTTCTACTCAGGTCCAATATCCAGATGCACTTTGAATTTCTGAAAAATACTTCAAGTTTAACATTAAAAAAAAATTTTTTTTTTTACATTTTTTTTTAAGTAGGCTCCATACCCAACGTGAGGTTTGAACTCACAACCCTAAGATCAAGGGTTGCATGCTCTACCGACTGAGCCAGCCAGGCACCCCAAGTTGAACATTTTTTAAATGACTATTTTCTCTTCCAAATGTCTATGTGTCCTATATTCTCAGATAACAACTTCAACTATCCACTTGCCATATATTTTTTGCATTCCCTCAACTACTGTATCCATCAATTATTAAATCTAGTATGTGCTGTCTATGAAATGCTTCAAAAATCCAACTCTACCTCTCAGTTTGTATCACCTCTTCTTAGTTTATGCCTGACTATAGCCTGCCTCTTATGCTGGTCATCATGCTTCTTGTGGTCTCACTTTCTACAATTCATTTTATATATCATATCATATCATATCACTATAGGGCATCTATGTGTTATCTTGTGTTTAAGTATCTTGGAAAGCTTCCTATTGCTTACATGGAGGTTAAAAACTAAGCTACAGCTAGAGGAGGGCTATAGATTATATCACATTTAAAAAAATTAGTTCTTAAAATTTATGTCAGGAGATGTCACATTAAATTTTAGAGTCTTAGCTTTTTTTTTGAGAATAAGAATATTTGACAACACTAGGCACATATTTCCTGCACAGCAACAACTGGCTGGAGTCAAGTAGTGGTTGACCCTCTTATTTTTATTTTATTTTTTATTATTGAAGTATAATTGACATACAATGTTATATGAACTTCAGGTGTACAACTTACTGATTCAATAATTTTATACATTATTCAATGCTCACCACAATAAGTGTAGTCACAATCTGTCACCATACAATATCATTACAATATTATTGACTATATTCCCTGTGCTGTAATTTTCTTCTCTCTCTGACTTATTTATAAGTGGGAAACTGTACATCTTAATCTCCTTTATCTCCTTAATTTTGCCACCCACCCACCCACCCTCTGGTAACCATCAGTTTGTTCTCTGTATTTAAGTCTGTTTTTGTGTTTGTTTGTTCATTTATTGTTTTTGTTTTTTAGATTTCACGTCTAAGTGAAATCATATGATTTGATTTATTTCACTTGGCATAATACTCTCTAGGTCCACCTGTGTTGTTGCAAATGGCAAGATCTCATTCTTTCTTATGGCTGAGTAGTATTATAGATATATAAATATTGCACATCTCCCTTAGTCATTCATCTATTGCTACCTACAACTTGAATTGTTTCCATATCTTGCTTCTTATAAATAATGCTGCAAAAACACAGGGGTACATATGTCTTTTCAAACTAGTGTTTTTATTTTCTTTGGGTAAATACCCAGTAGTGGAACTACTGGATTATAGGGTAGTTCAAATTTTTTGAGGGAACTCCATACTACTGATTTTCATAGTGGTTGTAACAATTTACATTCCCACCCCCAGTACATAAGTATTCCCTTTTCTCTATATCCTCACTAACACTTATTTAAGTCTTTTTGATACTAGCCATTCTGTCTTGCATGAAATAATATCTCATGGTTTCAATTTGCATTTCCCTGATAATTAGTGATGCTAAGCATCTTTTTCATATGTGTCTGTTGGCCATCTGTAGATCTTCTTTGGAAATATGTCTATTTAGGCCCTCTATTTTTTAATCAAGTTGGTTTTTTTGGTGTGAGTTGTATAAATTCTTTATATATTTTGGATATTAATCCCTTATTGAATATACTATTTGCAAATAGCTTCTCCCATTCAGTAAGTTATCTTTTTGTTTTGTTCATGATTTCCTTTGCTGTGCAAAAGCTTTTTATTTTGGTCTAGTCCCAATAGTTTATTTTTGTTTTTGTTTTCCTTGCCTCAGGAGACATATCCATAAATATGTTGCTAAAACTGATGTCAAAGAGATTACCACGTTCTTTTAGGAGTTTTATGGTTTCAAGTCTTAAACTTAGGTCTTTAATCCATTTTGAGTTTATTTTTGTGTATGGTGTAAAAAAGTGGTCTAGTGTCTAGTTTTGTGCCAGTACCATACTATTTTGATAATATTAGCTTTGTAGTATATCCTGAAATCTGGAATTGTAATATTTCCACCATTGTGCCTTTTATATGGGACAATCTCCAGTTGGTCTTGGCCCACCAAATCCTGAAGGCAGTTTGAGTTTGTAACTCCTACCTACTTAATATGGCAAAGTTGTCTAAATACAGCATTCGAGGCTCTTTAGAATCAGACCTCAGCACTCTCGGCCTTAATGCTATGGCCATACAGACAACACTTTACTGACCCTTGAGCATGAGATGCCTTTTCAAGCCTTATACCTTTACACCTGCTTCATCTATCTGGAATACCTTATCCTTATCTTTTCTACCTTTCTCTTTTCAAACTCCTATTTAGCTTTCCTGGGACCATAATTTGGTAAGTCTAGTGTGGAGCCCAGAAATGTTCATTTTTAATATATTTTAATACTTTTGAAGTAAGTGGTCTGTCAATAGCACTTTGAGAAACACAGCTCTAAAAGAAAGGTTAAGGGGATCCCTGGGTGGCTCAGCGGTTTAGTGCCTGCCTTTGGCCCAGGGCACAATCCTGGAGTCCCGGGATCGAGTCCTGCGTCGGGCTCCCGGCATGGAGCCTGCTTCTCCTTCCTCCTGTGTCTCTGCCTCTCTCTCTCTCTCTCTCTCTATCTGTCATGAATATATAAATAAATAAATCTTTTAAAAAAATAAAAGAAAGGTTAAGCTTCTTTGACATCTATTTATTTGATCTCCATCTCCAATTATGTGTCAGGAGGATATAGAGTTGTATAGTATTCCAAACTTGCCTTTTTGTCATTTCTCCTTGGAATTTGCTCTTTGGCTCTTGGAGCAATAGCTTACTTCCCCTGGTACTTGAACTCAAAGTGTTTCCAAATCCTATGTAAAGAGATAACATTTTGAAATTAAATGCCAGGAAACAGATGAATGGATCTACAATGGCTCTCTCCAACAGATGTGATCTGATTAAAGAAGGAATAGGGTAACAGGCACTAAGGAGGGCACTTGATGGGATGAGCACTGAATGTTATATGTTGGCAAATTGAATTTAAATAAAATATTAAAAAAAGAAGGAATGAATAATTCTTCTCAAAAATCAAATTTAATTTATATAGAGAAATAAGGGAGCAAAGTTAAGGGAGTTAAACTATGAAACATAGGTTAGCTTATTAGTCATTAAAGGTCTACTACTACTAAAGGTCCCCAAACCACTTCTACTTACTTAATAATTTTAACTCACGGAAATGATCAAGTTGAATTTCATTCAGTATTTTCAAAAGTCTACGTATAATTAATTTCACTTAAAGTGCGCTATACGTGGCATTTAGAGAGTCTGACCTTCCCAGTGTCAAAGTTATGCCCGCACATGATTAGGCTAACCTCAAAGACTCAGTACAAAGTGCATCCTAAACTGCAATACACAATGACTTTTAATTTTGAGGTAGGGACTAATAGCTGTTCAGTGATACAGGAAATTGTGGCTACTGACTCCACATCATAGATTTTCCTGGTCTATTTTGTGAAGGTGGTCAAATCCTATTCCTTCTGGAAGGAATAATAGCTCTTTAGGTATTTCTCAGAATCCAGAAACGATAGTATTTTGACTTCTAATTGCTTCCCTTAAAAATATTTTTTTTAAAGAGCATTGGAATGGGATACATTAAGAGTCAACTAAAATTCTGAGAGACTGATTTCCTCCTCTCAGCCATCATGGGAGAGAATACCTCCATTTTGCTGTCTTCTCATATACTCATCAAGATTTGCATTTTCCATTTTAGTGACATAGAGTAAATCTGCCAGTAATTTGGAAAATTAAGTCCCATTATTTTAAGGACTTAAATACAATATTGAATAGAGAAGAAACCAATTCTTTCCTATTATTTATTACACTTGAAAAAAAAATCAATATGTCTACTAGAAATAAAAGGTATCTTTTATTTTCCTGGCTAGCAGATGAATACTTTTTAAAATGGAGCAATTTTAGGGGCACCTGGATAGCTCTGTAGGTTGGGCGTCTGAATCTCGATTTTGGCTCAGGTCATGATCTCAGAGTCATGGGATCAAGCCCTATGTGGGGTCTGTGCTCAGTGTGGAGTCTGCTTGTCCCTCTCCCTCTGTTCCTCTCTTGCTCATGTGTATGCTCTCTCTTTCTCTCTCTCATTCATAAATCAATCAATAAATAACTAAAATATTTTTAAAAATGGAGTGATTTTGTCCTTCACAAACATTAGCAAATTTTGTGTGATCACAGAATTGAAAGCTGGATAATCTGTTTTATGAGGGAAGATTCAATAAATATTTTGAATTTAAATAGAGTTTTTAACAAAATAGAGGAGCAACAGAACAGAAGAAGCCCATCTGCTATATAATTATCATGGAATAACCTTGACTTTTATCCTTAAAAGGAAATGTGATTTATGGAAGGGTCATATTTTCAGTTTTACTAAAAATTATAATCTTAACAAACAAAAGCTGATGAAGCAAACATATAAGGCAAAGAAAATTAGTTTCAAAAGCTGAACTGAAAAATATTCAAAGAATTTCTCATGAAATTATTTCATGCTAAAAGCCAATTTTACCTGATGTTTTTGTCTTCTCAGTACTGGCTGAAAAACTAGTAACTTCTAATAAGTTCTCATCATCAAAATCATCCCAAACTTCATTTCCCAATTCAAAGTTCACATTCAAAACTTCTGAGGATGGAGAATTACTTTTATCCCCATCTGTCAAATTTTGGTTTCCAGATGCATTAAGATGTCTGTTGAACAGCACTGTTTGAGGGGATTTCTCATTTGAAGTTGCAGAATAGTTCCATCTAGAGAAATCTGTCACGTGTATGTATAAAAGAGTATAGGTACTTTTTAAACCATTAACATCATTTTCAATTGATATATCAAACACATCTTTCAACTACTAAACTGAAGTTTGAATAGTAGTTTTCAAAAGTATTGGGTCAAGCATTGTTGATACTGTTTTCAACCAATTCTATTTACTGTATTACATATACTGATATTTTCACTAAGTTTAGTTTTCAATGGCTTCTTTTAGACAGAATTAATTTTCCCTCTTAATTCCTAAATGAGAATAACCCTACTCTAAAATGAATTTATAATTTCTAAAATGGTCTTCCTTCTTCCAGCTCTTCTCCCTACAAGTGAATTTTGAATATTATTATGAAATATGTTCTTCCAAAATATATCTTAATTCTCCTGCTAAAAAAAATCCTCAGTGTTATCCACTGTTGATAGCCTGGGTTTAGGGCCAGACTACCTGGGTGAAAATTCTACTTCTCTCACTTACTAGTTGTATCATCCTAGACGAGTAATTTAAAGTCTCTGAACCTCATTTTCTCCTCTGCAAAATGGGAATGATAACAGTAACTATTTCATAAGATTATTAGAGGGAATAAATGCTTTTACTTTTGCAGTTTTCTACAGTAGTGTGCTAACAAATTTTTAATAACTGCTTCTCAAAAAAATGTATGCATATATATATTTACATTTATTACATGCATTTATTATAGGTAAAGGATATGTAGCACACAGTTTACAATTAATAATACAATATATAGCATGCTTAACTATACATTCCATATATCTGATTTTCACTGAATGCTCTCATCGAGTTTTGTATCTGTAGCCAACTTATGGTCGCAATTAACAAATGAATATAGTTTTCACATGAATGCTACTTGATATTCTTGTTGAGTTTAACTAAGATGAAAGTAAAATAACTAAGAGAGATGATGGAACTTGACTCATTCACTCATTGACTTAGGCAACTCCTTCGCTAAATTACATAATAGTTTTCAAATACTAGAAGAATATTCCCTCAACTTTTTGTTAATCTGCATTATTAACCTTTTCTCCATCACTTTCATAAGTCTAAACAATAAGTTAAGTCCTAATTTGCAGTTTTTGCTGATTCCCATGATATAAATACCCCCATTATTAATAATTTCAAGCTACCAATGTGACATCTCTGAATGCAAAGTTGAGAAGATATGCATAGTAGCACACCACTATATAATATTTTCACCATATAGATACAAATATAGAGGCAAATAATCTCAAGAACACAGATAATGGTAATATGCAGTAGAATAATTAGGAAGTGATTAGTTTTGAATATTTACAGTCTTTGTTTTTAATGATTTCATTGAAAGTTTATATAATTACACTTTTAATAATGGCTAAAATATTCCCAAGTATTTAATAATTCTCTCTCACAAGCCAGCACAAGCTTACTCCAGCATATCACCAAATTTCCTTCACTTTAAATATTTTCTGTACCTTTTTTCACCTAGCCAAATCCTACTTTATCTTCCAATTGTACCTACAACTCTAGTTCACATTATTCTACTTTCATTCATTGATACACATGTATGATATATATTAAAATAGAAGTAGGGCACAGGAGTGCAATGGGAATACAAAGGGAACAGGATCTAAACTTACAATGTAAGTCAGAGTGGACATCTAGGGTGGTAAAATGGTAAGAAGGTAACACTGGAATTTGAGCTTGGTAGAGTTGTGATTGTGGAGCAGGGCTAAGGGGAAGGCAAGATACTCCATGAAGAGAGGACAGCATGTGAAAGACATGGCAATAATGGAGACCAGAGAATGTCTGGAAAACTATAAGTTTTCTGGATTTCTGGAGCACAAAGTAGAAGGAAAATAAGAGTCCACTGAGACTGCACAGGAAGTTTAGTGCCAGATTATATTGATGCTTTTTTTCTTTCTTTCTTATTTTTAAGATTTTATTTATTTATTCATGAGAGGCACAGAGAGAGAAGCAGAGACATAGGCAGAGGGAGAAGCAGGCTCCATGCAGGGAGCCTGATGTGGGACTTGATCCTGGGAATCCCGGATCACACCCTGAGCCAAAGTCATAGGCTCAATCGCTGAGCCACCCAGTGTCCCTTGATGCTTATTTTCCATGTTAAAGAATTCACCTTTTTCCCCCCTTGTAGGCAATGTATAATTACTAAAGATATTTTAGCAAGAGGTTTAGATGATCAGAGATACCTGTTAGATGACTCAAAATAGTCATGGGTGGGATGATAATGAGACTGAAAGCAAAGAGAAAAGTAAGACAGCTACTCCAATAAATGAAAGACAATGAATGAGCTAGAGCATCAGGGACAGAGAAGAAGAACAGATATGAGAGATGTTTAGGAGGCAAAACAGATAGGACCTGGAGATTATTTGCAGGTAAGGTAAGATATTTAGGGTGACTCTTTTCCTGCCTTTAGCAGCTTAGAAAAGAAGAGGGTATGCTTAAACACTCTGACCTTTATAAAGATAAATAAAACCATAAAAATGTAAAATATTAACAAAAGAAGAGAAGAAAAGGAGCAGTGTGAGGTACAGAGAAGTAGAAGGAGTTCAGATGCTGATATGTTAAGTTTCAGGTGGATATATCCAGAAAGGTGACTGTATAGATGGGCCAGAGGCTAGACAGAAAGATATAGATGGTAGTCACAGATGTAGAAATCATTTGAATATAGTTAGTAATTTTAGACATGGACTCAGATGACCTTGTGTAAGAAAAGTTTATGAAGTGAGAACAAAAAGAAGAAAAATAATCTTTTGCAACATTAACAGGAAAAAATGCCCAAGCTATTCAAGAAGTAGGAGAACCAACAGAATGGTTTAACTGAAATCAAAGCAGAGATTTCCAAAAGGAGGGAAAGACCAGATGTGCCAAATACTACGAAGGTAAAAAAATAAAAGTTGAAAAGAGTTTACTGAACTCAGCACTTAGAAGATCACTAACTGGTCTAAGTGAAAGCAGTTTCAAAGGAGTGGAGAACCCAAATTTTAGTTAGTGAAAAATGACTAGCAGGTAAGGAATGAACACAATGAGTATAAATTGCCCTTTGAAGAATTTTTGTTTTGATAAGAAAGCAGACATTAAACTGTATATACCCTGGTGATTCTGTGCTTTGCTGGACATACTTTCAGATTTATGGAGTATCTTTATTAGGAGTATCTTTCCTTTCCTTTGGGGAAACTGCCTCCACCCATTCCATGTGATCCTGGTGAGGATGTCATTAATAGTACCCTGGTCCGCAGGGCTACAGAGGAGAAACACATGACCCAAACCTCAGGCTAAAGGGACTGATCAAGGGATGAGTACATAATTTAACTGAGGCCATTTAGGATGAACTCTGCTCTGCCAAAGCTAACAGGGAAGACTTTTCTACTGAGGCTGTTCAACTGGGAAGATGGAAGGATTACCTGCCATGTGAAAAAGCCTGTTGAAAAAAATAAAAGCAATCAGTAACAGGCATACCAAAAAGACTGAGAGAAAGCCAGAGGCATGACTGAAATCATTTGAGTGCTTAGATCTAGCAAGATTAAATCCAGATGCATGCCTGGACTTTCAGTTTACATGAATGGTCTCCCGTTTTTTGTGATTCAGTTACTTTAAGTAGAATTTCTGTCACTTACAACCAGAACCATTATGACTAGGTAGATGAGGGCAGGGAGCTGAAGAAGGAAGACTTGAGCCTTTTTATATGTTGAAGAGAAAGAGGGAGGAGAGATTGAAAATATGTTAAGAAGAGAGGGATAACTGATCTCCTAAAGCCCCAAGAGAGGCAGGACTAGAAAGATTAAAACTACAGGTGGAGAGATAAACCCTGAATAGAAGAAAAGAGAATTCTTCTATAAAGACAAACAGTGTAAAGAATGGATGCAGACATAGAAAAATATATAGTTGCAAGATGGAAAGTTGAAAGAGTTCATATAGGTTCGATTTTCAATTCTGAACTGATAACTAAAAGTCAATTTCATTTTATAGAAATGGCATTGAGCTGGGAATCAAGAGATATAGAATCTATTTCTGGCCCTGCCATTAATTAGATATGTGATTTTGGGCGAGTCATTTAATCTCACAGTCTTGGTTTCTTTCACTATAAAATGAGAAATTGCACAAAGGTCCCTTACAATTTAAATTTTATGATTCAACACACTTTTTCATATAATTTCTGACATTTTTCTTTTTCTTTTCTAAGAATTAGAATACAGATGATAAAAATTGGCATGTTTTTCTTAAAACATTCTCTAGAGAAATATCTGAATACAAATGAAGTATGTTTTGCCACCCAAAACTGACATGTGGAAAGTATAATGAATATACTCAATTACTACTAATAATAGTACCAGATACTATGGTAAGGGCTTTATGTATATTATCTCATTTAAAAATCCCTAAAACATAAGCAGATGAGGGAATTGAGATAAAGTAGGTAGATACATTACAAAAGGTAACACAACTACTAAATGGCAGAGCTAGAATTTGAACCTAGACAGATTATTCTAAGTATTTTTTTTTTTTTTTTTGGTAACCTCTAAACCCAGTGTGGGTCTGGAACTCACAACCCTGTGATCAAGAGTTACATGCTCTACCAACTAAGCCAGCTAAGCATCCCTAGACCGATCATTCTAGATCCTGTGAATTTAACTACTATACCACACAGCTTCTCCTTTAAAAAAAAATGTGGCCCATTTTCAATAAAACAGGGATACAATTATCATTGGGGGTTAAAGTATCTAGATGAGACTTTAATATCATAATATAATTTGGATTTGGAATAGGGGATAGGAAAGAAATAAAAGTAAGAAAACTATGTAAGGACAGCATGAAAGGAGGCACCTGGGTGGCTCAGTCATTTAAGCATCTGTCTTCCGCTCAGGTCATGATCCCAGGGTTCTGGAATTGAACCCTAGAATCAAATCTCTCTCCACTGAGTAGGGAGCCTGCTTCTCCCTCTCCTCCCCTCTCGTGCTCTCTCGCGCGATTTCTGTCTCTTTCTCTCAAATAAATAAAATCTTAAAAAAAAAAAGCATGAAAGTAAGCAGAGGGATAAACTGTGGTATGGAGAAGGGCAGGGAACAGAGCAGCAGAATGAGGAATAAGTTAGAGGGCTATAGGTTGAATAGAGATAAAAATAAAGGAGTTGACAATCTAACACCTCTCCATGTCATAATGATATTCAGACTTTGAGCAAGTTGGATAAATACTCTGACACTCTAAGTGTGATTAGGGGACTTTCCAACACTATGTATGAAATCCTAATCACTAGGACTCCAGCCCTAGTCTACTTAAGATTTTAAATGATGGCTAGAGGAAGCATAAGTGATAGCATGAAAGAAAGAGTCTCAATAGACGCTAAGGCTACACACATGAAATCATTTACGAGAAACCCCAAGTTTATCATTTCTACATACAGCAACTGAAAAACAATTCTATGGCCAGAATTACTTCTCACACATTTTAACAGACAGGCTATTAATGGCATAACCCAAACAAATAATGCTATTAATAACAGGATCCAGAGTAATGATGAGCTGTCCCAATGTTGAAGAATTATATGCTTTATCTCATTAATCAAATGATTGACACAGATAAAAAGCAAATCTAAATTACATATGAGCTATACCTCATAAACTAGGTTATACTCTCATACTATCAGAGAAATTTTAAGAATTATAAGTTTAGAAATTGGAGAGATATTAAAGATCATTTAATTTAATCCCCTAATTTTAAAGATAAGACTAAGACCTAAAGAGGTTAAATAATTTTCCCAAGATCATACAGCTATTTGGTAAAACTGGACTAATTTTATAAACATAAAATTATTTTAAATAATTCTAAAGACATATAAAAGTAATAGCTCAGTATTTTAATACTTTGTGTATCTCGAGAACCCTTATTTTCTCAGCTTTTCCTCATATTATCTTTAAATAAAAATAACCAACACTATGTAGGGAAGAGGTTTTTAAAAAATCTATAACAAACATAGCAACTCCATCTGAAATAACAGACCTAAAAATTTGAAATTGATCCAATAACCCAAGAGGAAAATGTTGCCAAGTTAATAATCATAGTAATTTCAGATGTTGATTTTTCAATAACAATGTCATTCCAAAGTAATGATAAACCATTTTCTCTTTCAAGGCAATATCAATGGTAATTCACCTTTGTCTTCATATTCAGACGGTTCTTGTTGAACTTTTACACAGAAATCACGCTGATCCCTCTCCTCCATTACAGACAATCCAGGTATGTTTAAACACTCTGACCTTTATAAAGATAAATAAAACCATAAAAATGTTAAATATTAAAATTAATCTGAATTTGAAAACCACTTACTCATATAAATAAAAAAGAAATGTTTCATCTTCTCAACACTTCTGTGATAAACCGCATTAGCCTGGATAGTAAAGGGTAAGAAATAGGTGTTTATTGGAAGCAAGATACTTAGTCATCTTTACATGTCCCAAATATGTAGATATCTGTTATCTGTGTATAGCCTTAAAAATCTATTGTTAATGCTACTTTCAATTAGATAACAAAAGCTAGGATCTCTTGAAGTAGTGTTGGCATCTGTTCTGATTGGTCAGTGGCTGTTCTGTACTGTTTGTTAAGTATATTAAATGTCATCCCTGCATATAGAATACCCTTATCTGGAAGGCAAATGACATATATTCTAGGCATCATGATATAGGAAAAGAATGCTGAGTTATCAGCTAGGCCCTTCTGCTTAATAACTAGGAATATGAGCTTTGATTATTTTATTTATAAAATGGGATATAAATACCCCATTTTATAAGCCAGGTTGTGGTTAAGGCCAAAAGAGTAATATGCAAATGGGCAATTTTAAAATTGTAAGTTATTTTATAAATCTGAAGTGTTATTAACATAGAGTGGGCCCTTAGATGGAAAAGATTAGACTTTGTACAGTAACATGATTTTTCTTTTTAAAGTATACTTTTGTTAACTGTTAAATTTAGAAGGCAGAGAAAGCCTGAGGGCATGACATAGGATGAGTAGTTTCCCAGGAAAGACATGATTCAATGAATGCTAAAATGTAACTGTAGAGTTCTAAATAAATTTAGATAACTAAACTCTTATGATGTCATTATTTCATTATGGGATGAAATAATTACTACAATTTGTTTTTTTTTTTAAGATTTTATTCATTTATTCATGAGAGAGAGAGAGAGAGGCAGGGACACAGGCAGAGGGAGAAGCAGGCTCCATGCAGGGAGCCCGACGTGGGACTCGATCCCGGGTCTCCAAGGTCAGGCCCTGGGCTGAAGGTGGTACTAAACCACTGAGCCACCTGGGCTCAATTACTACAATTTGAATGTAGCCAGTGTTCACCTTTCACTGAATACATGATTATTTTGGAAAAGCAAGGAGTTTATGATAACCATTCTACGTTGGATAGTAACATTATATTTGTACCTTGATATACTGGGAACAGAAGGTTTTGGAGTAAAACCAAATTCTTTAAGGTCCACACTTCGAGATTTATTCATTTGCATCTATTAATGAAAAAAGTCCAACTGTCAATTTCACACCCAACACTTTTTAACAAATAAGCCAAACAGCAAAAGTCCTGCTGGTACATTAAGTCCCAAAACCAATGGATTATGAAAAACTCAGGCTAGTTCTCATATCAAATCTCCTTCTTAGGCGCTTCTTAAATGTTGATATTCTTCATTGTTCTTTACCAGGCCTTCTTCTCCCTCTACACATTTTCAAAGATCTCATTTACTTCATGACTTCAATTATCACCTACAAGTGAATGACTCTCAAATCTATATTTCTAATTCAGCTCCTTCTCCTGATTTTTAAACAGTTATATACAACTGTCTGTAGAACATCTTTACAGATGTCCATCTTTACAGATATCTTGCAGACTTCTAAATTCAATATTTTCCCTTAAGCTTATTTTATATCTACTTCTCCAAACTTGCTTTTCCTTTGGAGTTTCCACCCTAGTGAGGCCTTATTTTTTTCCTAGTTGCTCAATCCAGAAAGCTGGCCATCATTTTTACTCCTTCTACTTCACCCTTCATAAGCAATTAAGTACCAAGGTAGTTGATTTTATCTCTGAAAAATGCCTTAAACCTAGCTACTTCTTTCCACTGCTACTGCAGGCCATCATCTTGCCTGGATTATTGCAAAACCCACCTAATGAGTCCTTATGTTCCTCTTCTATCATCCTCTAATCCATTCTCTACATTGAATCTGGAGTGAACTTTAGAAAATCCAATTCTGATCATGTCACTGATTAAAGCCCTTTAGTGGCTTCCCAGTACTTTCAGGATAAAGTCCAAATCCTTAAAATAGCAAAAAGGCTTTCATTATCTAGCTCTTACTTACCTCTTCAGTCTCATCTCTCTCTACTCCCTTACTTGTGATTGAACTCCTGACACACTGTGTAACTTCAGCGTTTTAAAAGATCTCTGTTTCTTTCTCAGGTCTAGACCACTGTATATTTTCTATGTCTGGAATACTCTTCTATCCTTCTCTACCACTATGATGCCTACCTCTCCATACCTGGATTATGCCTATATATCCTTAAAATCTCAATCATGTTTATTTGAAATCCTTTCCTGGTCTATCACTTTTAAGCTATCTTACACGTCTGTCACAGAATCATTCATCACACTACATTGAAAAAGTCTACTTAGTTATTTGTATCCTCCACCCAACTATAAGCTCTCTGAGGATTGGGACTAAAACTCTTATTTACTGCCATCTCTTATTACTGATCACAGTATTTATAGCATATTGTTGGTGCTCAATGAATATGGAAGGGGGGGGCACTTGGCTGGCTCAGTTGAAGAGCATGAGACTCTTGATTTCAGAGTTATGGGTTTGAACCCCGTGTTGGGTGCACAGACTACTAAAAATAATAACTTTTTTTTTAAGAGAGGAAGACAGAGAAAGAGGGGAAGTCGTACAGGGGGAGAGAGAGAATCTTAAGCAAGCTCCACACCCAGCACAGAACCCAACATGGGGCTCGATCTCACTACCCTGAGATCATGACCTGAGCTGAAATCAAGAGTCAGACACTTAACTGACGGAGCCATGTAAGTGCACCAATTAAACAAACTTTTAAAAAATGGATATGGAAGGAAAGAAGGAATAATATGGAATGGGAAGGAAGGAAGGAAGAAAGAAAGGAGGGGGTGGGAGGGAGGAGAAAAACCTTGGAGCTACTAAAAAATTATCTCAGAGAAGGTGGTGGTGTTTGAAACAGCATGCCTCTGCCTCTTTCTCAATATTCCCCTTGTTTTAGCCTCATGACTTAAAATCTTCATTCTTATTAAAGCCCTAGAAACGCAGACACTCTGACATTTTCTTGCCTTGTTTCTGTTGCCTGATCAATTATTTTGCCCTGGATGTGGTGACGTAGGGTTAGAATAAGTCTGCTAGTGACCAGCCTATCAACCAGTAGGAACAACCATACTTTCATGACTTGGAAAGGAGGCTCTTGCTCAGTACTCAGCTAGGTACTTGAATCAAAATCAACCTCAGACTTTCCATACCACTCCAGCACAGAGAGAACCAGAAAAGGGCAAGCATGTCTAGTTTTAATTGCCAAACCAAGCCAAGTGACATATCCCTCTCCATTTCCCTCTTTTTTAGTCAAACACTAATAAGGGGCTATAGAACTATGTCCCAAAAGTAGATTTACAGACTAATTATTAAGAACTACAATATTTTACCCTTTAGAAACAATTTGAAAAATGGTCATCCTCCTAGACAAGCCCTCAAGTAACTAAAGTACACTTTGGATACATACCTAATTGATACAAAGAATAAAGGAATATTCACATACATTAAATTACAGAACAAGGGTAAATACTATTAAAACTTACCTTGAGACGTTTAACTGGAGGAAGTGATGAAACAGCATTCCTGTTTCTTAAATCAGATAAATATGAAGAGATTGTTGGCTCTTTTGTTTCTGACTTTTGTGCCACTCCAGTTTTACCTATGAAAAGAAATTCTAGATTCTTTAGGTAGTATTCATGTAAAGCCAAATTTCTTCTTAATTTCTTTTTAAAAGTTTTTTAAATTTAAATTAAATTTAGTTAGCATATAATATACTATTAGTTTCAGGGGCAGATCTTCATAATTTCTAATCTAATTTTTTTCATGTTACCAATAAAGAAAGAAAATTATTTGAGTTATAAATTGAATAATATAAATATCACACATAGGTAATTAGGATGACATTACTATTCAAAGACCTTTCAATTTTATTTATTTTTTAAAAGATTTTACTTATTTATTTATTCATGAGAGACAGAGAGAGAGGCAGAGACATAGGCAGAGGAAGAAGCAGGCTCCCTGTGGGGAGCCTAATGTAGTACTCAATCTCAGGACCCTGGCTGGGATCATGCCCTAAGCCAAAGGCAGATGCTGAACGACTGAGCCACTCAGGTGTCCCAAGCTCTTTCAATTTTAAAATCAGAAATAAACTTATTTTATGGAACTCACAGCAGTCATGTCCACATGTGTGTTTATTTTTACAGTGATGATTACATTCTCGGTTCCCAGGTTTTCTGCAAGCAGTCATTCCTAAATCAATATAAGAAAAACAAACCTATTTTTTACTACAGTTTATTTCCTTTCAGGCCGTATAAAAGTTTATGATTTTCACACTTCTTCAAATGTTAGCCCTTTTAATATATAATTTTTAAAAAATATTTTATTTACTTATTCATGAGAGACACACAGAGAGAGGCAGAGACACAGGCAGAGGGAGAAGCAGGCAGAGGGAGAAGCAGGCTCCACGCAGGGAGCCTGACGTGGGACTCGATCCTGGGACTCCAGGATCAGGCCCTGGGCCAAAGGCAGGCACTAAACTGCTGAGCCACCTGGGGATCCCTAATATATAATTTTTAAAATGGTATTTTTGATGACAGCTAGTCCCTGCTGACTATTAGCCCAATTTCAACTCTTCACAAGGAGTATCAACCCACCTATAAGCTTCTCTTCACCTCCCTGATATAAATAGAGCCAAATTAAATAAATAAATAAATAAATAAATAAATAAATAAATAAAAAAGCCAAATACCACAAACTATCAGTAATTCTTATCTTGAATGAGATAAGAATAAGGGCGGGGTTTTGAAATCCCTGTTACTTTATACTTATACATAAGAAGAACCTGGAAAGAAGCAAACATCATGGCATTTTGATGGTATCAGTGATAGTTTCTAGTACTTAGGATACCATAAGTATTTAATAAATGTTAAAAATATATGTTTTAGGGGTATAAGAAATTTGCTGTAGAATTCACAGAGAAAGGAGATTGCTTCCAGGTTGACCCCAGGCTAGCATATCCAAATACATAATTTATTCTTAATTTAATATTTCAAATAGGCTTTTTCTTGATCTTAGTAACATGGGGGAAGGGAGAGACATCTGAACTGACAGGATCTGGACATAAGAAGAGGATGAGGGAAAGATATTCTAGATAGAGGGTATAATACTCAAAAGACAGCAAACCATAGACTGTAGAAAGAGAAATAAGTTGACTTTTGCTAAAATGTAGATTTTAATTGAACTAGAAATGTTGGAGAACCTTTATAACCTTCTATGGTCCTTTATTCTTCATTTTCAGTGCTATTGCTCAGTCAATCCTTTTCAAGATCTAGCACATTTAGATAATGACAATATTTGTATAGCACCCTGGAGTAAATGGATAAGGCCGCTTACCCTATGAGGCAACTGCTAGATGCCTTAAGGGCCTAACAGATCAATGTATTGGGTAGTGATAAAGTAATTAAACATCCCTGGCAGCTGGAAGCTGACAGTTTGAACTACAGTGTTCCCAACTGAATATAAATAATTTTGGCAGAATATAAACAATACTGAGATAAGGCCATTCTGTGACTAGCAAAGATTGAAATATGACTACTATGTAATTATTTCTGAAACTTGAAGCAAGGACACTCAAGAACCACAAAAATAACTAAACATCCCCCTCTTCTGGCTAACACAAATGACTACTATTTCCTTAATTCTCCCACCTCCAAGATAAGATATACCAAAATATCCAATACTTCACTTTTTGAAAGTATCCAATTAGAACTGACTTCTGCTCTCTCTAAACCCTCCTAAGAATCACCAGCACAAGCTGAAATCCTATAAATAAGCTCCTCCCAACCTCCTGAGATAACCCACGGCTCTAGCAGTTCAAAAATACTTAACTTTCCTCAAATACAGATGTGTTCCCAGTGGTCTTTGGATGAAAAGTTTCATATTTAAAGTCCTCCACAGCATAATTTGAGTCTCCCTTTCTGGTACTCCTATTAACACTAATCCATCAAAACACATTCACTTGCCATTATTCAAATAGTCTCAAGACTTTCTAAGATTGTACCTTTGATATTACCTCTTGTCTTAGAAGCTGCTCACTTCTTTGTCTATCAGAAGCTTATCAACTTTCAAGGTCAACTTTAAATGGTACCTCTATTATGGACATCTATCCTTATCACCCCATCTGAAGTGATTTCTCTATCCTCTGAGCCCCTAGAGAATTTCTTTGTCCCTATTACTCACTGCATGCTGCCTTATATATTTACGAGGGAAGCACAGTGGTGACGTATAGAGCACTCTAAAGTAAGAAAACATGAGTTTTAATATTGGCTCTTATCTGTAAAAAATAGATTAAAAATACCTCTTTTGTTTACCTCACAGAGATGAAAAAGATAGAATGAAATTAAGTATGTGAAAGCATTTTAAAATTAAGTGATAGAGCATGGAATATCTTTACTATTATTACTTAAGGATTAAACAAGTAACTATAAAATTAAAATTGTCCAGAGTACTATGAAAGAGAGGAGCACAGTGCTATATGATAACTGGAGGCATTGTCCTAGTCAGGAATGTCTTGGAAGGCTTCCCTAAGAAGCAACAAATGAGTTGAGGATTAAAGAAAGAATGGGAATTAAGAAGGCAAAGAGGCAGAAGAAAGAGTACTTCAGGCCGAAGGGATGGCATATGCAAAAGCTCTATGACAAGGGAAAGCATGGCATATCAGAGAAATTGAAAGATGTTTAAGTGTACTTTATGCTTTGAACTGCTTCAATTTTCTCTCAAATTAGTGTGGCTGATGCTCAGCAAGTAAAGAAAGCAGGCAAGAGATGAGAGGAGAAAGGTCAGGCTGTATTTGTAGAATGGCTCTACCGTGGTACCTTGGCAATTTCATGTCTCTACATAGGCCATATCTAAGACTCAACCATTTACAGAATGCCCACTGATCCTCCTTGGGACATGTCAGGATAGGCAGTCTTGTGAGGAGATGCTAAAAGCCACTTCTCATTTGGCTCTCTATCTGCATAAGACAGCCTTGAAGTAGTCTCTCATCTGCCTCTGGTTCCAGTAAGGCACTGGATTTTCTACCTTGCCCCTTCCAAATGCAGGGTATAAAGCCACTTAACTGCAGCCTAGAGCTAATGTCTCAAAAACAAAACAACCCACCATTTGTGTTATCTGGCCCTTCCAGTTCAGTGTCATCCTGTGAGATTAGAAATGCAAACAACTGATAACATGTTGATCTTGTTTTGCTGTCTATGAAAGTTATAAACTATCGAGATCCATTTAGGTTTCTTGTGTCCTTACCAGCCAATTCTACAGAGGTGAGGCAAGACTATCTAGCAGCTGCCGTCCCATTGCAGGAACTGACGACCACATGACAGTATGGGATGTTAATGATTTGGATCTTTTATTCCAAGACCTAGGTTTTATTCTAAAACCACTACAGTGATTTAATCAAGAAAGGAACATAATTAAACTGGCATTTTGAAAAAGGGCTACCAAAAGAGTCTAGGCAAAAAAAAAAAAAAAAAAAGAAGGTAACTCAATCTAGAGTGGTGATAGTAGTAGAGTCAGAGAATGGGCTGACTTGAGAGCTAAACAGCAAGTAAAAATATTTTTAATACAGAATCAAGTGAAGCACTTTTCTTTCTTGAGCAGCATATTGTTTTCCCTGTAGTTTTACTGCCTTTCCTTTAGCGTAGCAGTATCTATCTTAAATTTAAGTGTATTTGATATTTCAGAGACAACAACAAATATTGGAGACACCACATATTTATTCTCCCTTCATAGATAACTCCTTTCTTGAGCCCTCCATCTTCCTCCTAATGCAATGTAGGCCTTCCTATAGCTGTTATCCCAAATTTCCTTTCATTAGGCTTCTTGAGTCAATCCACTATTCTCAGGATCTTTGATTTTTTTCTTTCTTAGTTAACTTTGTTATATTTTGCTCATCCTCAAGCAACTGCCTCAGAAAAGATATGCGTGAGTTGAACTTTCTAAATCTTTTAATGTATTAAGATTATTTTACTTTCACACTTAATAGTTTGGCTGGGTATAGAACACAGAGTTGAAAATCATTTTTCCCTAAACTTTTAAGACTATTGTCTTCTACCATCCAGTGTTGCTAATAAAGATTAACAAAGTTTTAATTTTTGTTCCTTGGAAGCATTTATTAATTTCTCTTTATCCATGATGTTCTGAAATGTTGCAATTATTCCTCCTTTGTAGATATTCTTTCATTCATCCTAACTAGCACTGAGTAAGCCTTTTTGACGTGCAAATCTGTATCTCCAAGTGTAGAAAATTTTCTTAAATTATTTCTTCTGATCTGTTTGTTCTCTCTTTCTGGAACACTTATAAGTCAGTTATCACACTCCTAGATTTCCCTTTCTCTCTTATATTTTTTCTTCCTTGTCTAATTCCAGATAATCAGACTATCCAGATAAATAGCAAAACTGAGATTCTAACTAAGGTAGTCTAATTCTAGAGCCTGATCTCTCAACACCCTGCTTCCCTAGTTATACTAGCTATCTTAATTCTCCCCCCAAATAATACACTTAATTTACATAGGGAAGAAATCACAGGACTTGGGGATGGGTAGACTAGGAGGAAATGCCTTGTAGGTTGTTTTGCAATAAGGGATAAGGAATTGCCTTGTTTCTTAATTCAAGGACTCCTAATAGATGCATTTCTATACATCACCACAAGATGGTGTACAATGACTACACACATTTATTCCCAGTGGTTGAAAACTGCCATTTGGGAGTCAAATTTTAGAGATTCTGGAGACTCCCACAAATTTCAAGGCAGAGTTGGCAAGTCTTGTTGGGAACGAAGACTGTATATACAAGTTTGTTTATAGAATATTAGCATATGGATATTAATGATCTAAATGACAAAAAACTTATTTCTTTTAGAAATGGTATTTAGAAAAATGTAAGTGGTCCCCCATCTCCAACCCACTTGCCGTAACTTGAGAATTGTTTTAACTTGTCTTTTTTTTTTTAAGGTTTTATTTATTCATGAAAGACACACAGAGAGAGGTAGAGACACAGGCAGAGGAAGAAGCAGGCTCCATGCAGGAAGCCCCCGATGCGGGACTCGATTCTGGGACTCCAGAATCACGTCCTGAGCTGAAGACAGATGCTCAACTGCTGAGCCACCCAGGCATCCCTTAACTTGTCTTAATAACAAATATAAGCTACCAGAGATTTATAATTGGAAAAATTAGGTTCTCAAAGAAAATTGACGTAAGTTGTATTCTTAGGTGTAACGTTAATAGATCCCATACTACAAAACTATATAATCTGAAATGCATATATTTTCAGTTTTCTCACATGTGAATTTGAAGGTTTTTAAGGCGCCTCCAATACTAAGGATTTAAAGTAAAATAAATTTATTAATGGCAACTAGAACTGTATTTAAGGAAAATATTTAAAATTAACAGGGTCAGTTAATAATTTTTAACTATATTATGTGAATTAAGGCACATACTTTAATTTGTATATATGGCCTGATAATTTGATATCATAATACTAAAATATGTGTTGAACTTGTGAGCACATTTAGAAACAATTATTTAGCAACTACAGTCTCTGAACTGAATATCACTTCGTATCATTTAATAATGAGAGATCAGTTCAGAAGAACTGAAACGTGGATTGTTTTGAAAAAGCCCAAATTTTGTTGTCATAACCTTAGTAGAGTAAACCTATGATCCCTTCATTGTGTCACTTATTAAGAAAGATGCAGATAGGGTGTATGTATGTTATGTTTAAAAGTATAGTTATGTATCTTTATTTGGGGACATATGAATTTGCATATAAGAACTGAATTATATAATTGGAATGTTCATTAGTTTTGGGATAGTTGAAAAATAGATTCAAAGGGGTACATGCATCCCAATGTTTATTTATTTAAAAGATTTATTTATTTATTCATGAGAGACAGAGAGAGAGAAGAGGCAGAGACACAGGCAGAGGGAGAAGCAGGCTCCATGCAGGGAGCCCGACCCAGGACTCGATCCCAGGTCTCCAGGATCAGGCCCTGGGCTGAAGGTGGCGCTAAACCGCTGAGCCACCTGGGCTGCCCCGTATCCCAATGTTTATAGCAGCATTATCAGAATAGCCAAAATCTGGAAAGTGCCCTAATGTCCATCAACTGATGAATGGGGAAAAAAAGGTGTGGTATATGTATATATATAATGGAATATCACTCAGCCATCAAAAAGAATGAAATCTTGCCATTTGCAACGATGTGGATAGACCTGGAATGTGTTATGCTAAGAGAAATAAGTCAGAGAAAGAAATACCATATGATTTCATTCATATGTGGAATTTAAGAAACAAAGATGAACATAGGGCAAGGGGGAGAAAAAGAGAGGGAGACAAACCATAAGCAAATCTTAATGACAGAGAACTGAAGGCTGATGGAGGGAGGAGAGTGGGAGGGGGTTAGATGGGTGATGGGTATTAAGGAGGGGACTTGTTAGATGGGTGATGGGTATTAAGGAGGGCACCAGGTGTTCTAAGTGAAAGATCACTGAATTCTACTCTTGAAACCAACATTGCACTATATGTTAGCTAACTAGAATTTAAATAAAAATTAGGAAAAAAATATTTAGGATGGTTGTGTGTATATTTATGTGAAGTGTGTGTGTGTGTGTGTGTGATAAAATATTATTTGTCTGATAGGAAGCATCTTTTATCTGTTTTCAAAGGATTCTGCAAAATAGGTAGGGAACTTCTGCCCTTGTAAAAGGCTCATGCTAGCAGAAAGTAAACATTCCAACTTTTCACTACAATCTTAAGTAACAAACAATTCAAGCTACTTTAAACAAATGCAGCTGGTGAGTGGAGGAAATGTGTTACATGGACACAGAAATGTCACAGAATCCAAAAGCAGTTCAGCAAGGCATCAGAAGGGATTGAACCCAAGAAATGGGAAGTCATCAGAATCCCAGCTCTGGCATTCTCGTCTTTGCACCTCTCGGTTCCTCTGCTTCAGTTTTCTCTTCCAAAGTGCAGCTGTGATCTTTTCTGAATGTGGTAAAGGATGGCCACCTGATGCCTCTGAGTCTATATTATCTGCGTGCAGCTCTAATTCTAAATTGTCTTTCTTAAAATGATTTCTGACGCTACTGTAAATGGTATTTTAAAAATTGTTATTTCTATCTCTCTTTTGTTTGCTTGGGCATAGTAATACAATTGTTTTTCAAATGTTTTAGTTGAAATATAATTTAACCATAAATTCTACCCTTTTAAAGTGTACAATTTGTCTTTAATTCTGTACTCTCAAATATATTCCACTGATCTATATATCTATTATTGTGCCAGTACAACACTGTCTTGATTACATGGCTTTGTAATAAGTTTTGAAATCAGGAATTGTGAGTCCTCTATCCCTGTTCTTTTTTTTTTTTTAATAGATTGATTGGCTAATTTGGATCCCTCACATTCCCATGAATTTTAAAATCAGCTTGTGAATTTCTGCCAAAAGCAGAGCTAGGGTTTTGATAGAGATTGCAGTGTATCTGCGGATTGATTTGGAAAATGTCGCCCCCTTAACAATATTAAGACATCCAATCCATGAACATAGAATATCTTTCCATTTATTTACATATTCTTTAATTTCTCTCAGTGGGGTTTGTAGTTTCCTGTGTTCACATCTTGCACTAATTTTATTACATGTATTCTTAAATATTTTATTATTTTTAGTGCTATTATAATTTAATATTGACTCTGTATCCAGTAATATTTCTAAATTTATATATTAGTTCCAGTGTGTCTGTGGAGTCTTTTGGGTTTTCTAAGTATATAATCATGTTTCTTTTAAGTAATGAGAGCTCATTTCTTTCTGTTTTTTTTTTAATTTAAAGATTTTATTTATTTACTCATGAGAAACACAGACAGAGAGGCAGAGACATAGGCACAGAGAAGTAGGGTCCTTGCAGGAAGGGAGTAGGACTCGATCCCAGGACCCCGGGATCATGACCCGAGCTGATGGCAGACTATCAGGCACCCCTGAGAGTTTATTTCTTTCTTCCCAATCCTTATCACTTTTATTTCTTTTTATTACAGAACTGTATTGACTAGAACTTCTAATCCAATGTTAAATATAGTAATAGAGAACATTTTTATATCATCTTCTATCTAAATAGGAAAGCCTTAAAAAAAGGCCTTAAACCTATTTCACTATTGTGCATGACATTTTGTTATATATATTTTTTAATAAAAAATGAGCATTAAAATACAAAGAGAATTGATTTTTGTCAAACTTTTTTGACCTCTATCAAGATGATCACATAGTTTCTTTTTCTCTCTTTTTTATTCCTGCTAATGTAGTGAAATACATGAATGCTAAGGGTGGAACAAGCCACGCTTAATTGTACTGTATTATGCTTTTTAAATATATGGCTGGATTCAACTCGCTAATTTTGTTAAGAACTTTTGGATCTATTTCCATGAGATACATTGGTCAATAATTTCTCTTTCTTTTAATGTCCTTGTCAGGATTTGACATCAAGATATCCATGTTGGTCCTGTTCAAAAAAAGCATTAGAGGGATCCCTGGGTGGCGCAGCGGTTTGGCGCCTGCCTTTGGCCCAGGGCACGATCCTGGAGACCCGGGATCGAATCCCACGTCGGGCTCCCGGTGCATGGAGCCTGCTTCTCCCTCTGCCTGTGTCTCTGCCTCTCTCTCTCTCTCTGTGACTATCATAAATAAATAAAAATTAAAAAAAAATTTTAAAAAAAAGCATTAGAAAATATTTTCTATCCTATGAAAAAATTTGGCTAAGTTTGATGATTATTTTTCCTAAATGTTTGGGGGAAATTTACCAATAAGATCACCAGTCCCTCAGGATTTCTTTGTGAAAAGATTTTTTTTAAGATTTTATTTATTTATTCATGAGAGACACAGAGAGAGGCAGAGACAGGAGAAGCAGACTCCATGTAAGGAGCCCAATATGGGACTTGATCACTGGACTCTGGGATCACGCCCTGAACCGAAGGCAGATGCCCAACAACTGATCCACCCAGGCGTCCCTGTGGAAAGATTTTTAATTGCTTCAATTCTATTACAAGTATCAGACTACTCAAAAAATTTTTTCTGTTGGTTTTGGCTTCTGTCTTAGCTTTGTTGATTTTTCCTTTTGTACATTTACATTCTATATTTCATTCACTTCTGTTTCTATCTTTATTATTTCTGTACTTCTATATTCCTTATGTTTGATACGCTTTAGTCCTGAGGTTATAAGAGTATTTTTGTTGGGTGCCTGGGTGGCTCAGTGGTTGAGCATCTGCCTTTGGCTCAGATTGTGATCCTGGGATTCCAGGATCGAGTCCCACATCAGGCTCCTCGCAGAGCCTGCTTCTCCCTCTGCCTGTATCTCTGCCTCTCTCTGTCTCTCTTGAATAGATAAATAAAATCTTTTTTAAAAAAGTATTTTTGCATTTTAATTCTACATACATTTAAAACTCTACAAGTCATTTCAATTATTTTACAAGAGTTAATTAAGATTTAGCCATTTTTTTTGCCCTTTCTAATATTTTTCATTCCCTTCAGCATTTCTGTACTTTCATCTGTGGTCATTTTCCTTTAAGGAACTCCCTCAAGTATCTCTTTTACTGATGGTCAATAAATTTAGTAATAGTGATGGAGTGCTTCAGTTTTATTTTGTTTTCTTCTCAAAAT
Organism: Canis lupus dingo; assembly: GCF_003254725.2. Lineage (NCBI taxonomy): Eukaryota > Metazoa > Chordata > Mammalia > Carnivora > Canidae > Canis > Canis lupus. The sequence goes on along the minus strand of NC_064248.1, from coordinate 57,315,843 downwards.
GTCTCCATTTCACTTTCATTTTTAAAGATATTTTTCACTGGGCATAGAAATCTAGGGTAGCAGTTTTTTGAAGCATTTTGAAGCTGTTGGCCCATTATCTTCTGTTTCCATCATCATAGTTGATAAATCAATCAGCTGTCAGTTTCACTGTTGCACCTTTGAAGGTAATGTGTAGTTTTTCTGTGGCTGCTTTTAAGATTTTCAGCAGTTTTGCTATAACATGCCCAACTGTGGTTTTCTGTGTACTTATCTCCTGGGTCTGCAAAGTTCTGAATCTACGAGCTGATATCTTTCTTACTTTGTAATATTCTCAGCCATTGTCTCTAAATATTGCATTTGTCCCATTCTTCTCTGTTTCAGAGATTTTGATTATGTACATTTTAGACCTTTTGAGTATGATGCTTTTTTGTGTTCTTTCCATTCTCTTATCTCTGGGCTTTGAGTATTTTTTTCTTGATATGTCTAACAGTACACAAATCCTGAGTTTGGCTATATCCAATCCATTATTAAACCTACCAATGAGTTTTTTCACTTCAGATATTGTATTTTTCAATTCAGGAAAGTCCATTTAAATCTCTGTATGGGTTACAATTTTCTGGTGAAATTTCCCAGCCTTTCACTAATTTTTTTCCTTTATTTTCTTGAAAATATTAAATATAGTTATTTTACAATCTTTAAATGCTAGCTCTTTAATTTGAATCATCTACAGAGCTGCTTCACTTTCTTTACATTGTTTTTTTTTTAAGATTTTATTTATTCATGAGAGACACAGAGAGAGGGGGAGAGAGAGAGAGAGAGAGAGAGAGAGAGAGAGAGAGGGGCAGAGACACAGGCAGAGGGAGAAGCAGGCTCCATGCAGGGAGCCTGATGTGGGACTCGATCCAGGGATTCCAGGATCGCACCCTGGGCTGAAAGCAAGCACTAAACTGCTGAGCCACCCAGGGATCCCCATCTTTACATTGTTAATTATCAGTCATATGGTCTTGCCTCTTTGAAAGTCTCATTTTTTATTGTGGCAGACACTGTGTCTGTAGATTCTAGATTATTTTGTATTACACCAAAGACGGTTTCCTTTTCCTCTTTCAGGCAAACATGGTAAGTGGCTGATCATAGAAACTCTTTTTGAGAGCATGGCATACTCAAGCTTTTTAATTAAGAGCCTACAGGTCCTGGACTCCTCAGCCCTGAAATGGTTCTCCCTCTGGAATTTTAGTTCCTTTAATCTGCTTTCACAAATGTCCTAAAAATTATAATTTTTATAACTTGGGTAGACTTAATAGTTGTTGCTGTGGATGCCCTAGCCTGCCACAAACTACTGCATCCTACCCAGAGATGGGAGTTCTTCTGCACTTTTTTTTTTTTTTTTTTTTGAGAGAGAGAGAACACGTGAGAGACACAAGCAGAGGCAAGGGCAGAGTGAGAGGGAGAAGCAGATGCCTCCCTAAGCAGGAAGGTCAATGAGGGGCCCAATCCTAGGATACAGGATCACAACCTGAGCCACAGGTAGATGTTTAACCAACTGAACCTCCCAGGTACCCTCCTCTGTGTTCTTTAAAGGGGAGGGAGATGAGTGTTCATGGGTTCACATGTGCTCTTCCTGCCTTCTTTCACTGCAGTTGCTATTACTACCAATTCAGAAAACATAACTGTTTAGGTTACTCTGGTAGGAGCCACAGCTTTCACATTCCTCAATACCTATTAATTGCTCCCCTTACTTATAATTAGCTATCTGAATATGAACTCAGTATTGAATGATAATAGTTACTATTCACTTCTTATGTATGAGTAATGTATTTATATTTTTTCTTAAATCCTTACCATTTACAAATATATACTGAAACACTTGCAGAGGCTATAATATGATATTCAATTTTCTTCAAAACATATAAGGGAAAAACTGAAGAGAGGTATAGATGAAACAATATAAGCTGTGAGTTGATCATTGTTTAAGGTAGGTAATGAGTACATTAGGGTTCATTATACAGGTCTGTCTATTTTTGCATATGTTTGAAATACTCCATAATAAAAACAAATTGAAAAAAATTTTTAAAGATTTTATTTATTTACTCATGAGAGACACAGAGGGAGAACAGCAGAGACATAGGCAGAGGGAGAGGCTCTCTGTGGGGAACCTGATACGGGACTCAATCCCAGGACCCTGGGATCAGGACCTGAGCCAAAGGCAGATGCTCCACCACTGAGCCACCCATGCGCCCCCGTAATAAAAATTTTTAAGTTCACTGTCATCTGGTTTGCCTCATCAAATCTACAAAGTCTTGTATATCATTTACTCTTCCCCAACAATAGCCATAAGAATAGAATGGGTATGAAAAAGAGGCATTGTGTATCAAAAAACTAGACAAATAATTTGTGCTCCAAATATCACCCCAATTTGACAAATACTAATTATAAGAATTCCTACTACATATCATTAATGCAATTATTATGAAGCTTAAAGATCTAATTCCACAGTATCTGCATCTGAATGAAGCAGTACCATAACACTGATACTCCTCCCTAGCCATAACTTTTTTTTTTCTTCCTAGCCATAACTTTAATGCAATAAAGCAATAATTATAGCTATTTACCTTTATTGGGTCCTGCTATAGTAGATCTATTTGAATGTTTAGAATGGGAAATCTCTGTTTCTGATTTTTTTTGCATAATTATTTGATTTCCAAGCCTCCTGGGTCCTAAGTAAAAGACTGTAAATTTCTGCTGAATATCAAGTCCAACTAGAAAAAGGAAAAAAAGTATACAAGTACTTATTTAAGTCATATAAATCTAGCCATGAAATCATTTATTTGTTTTTATATTTCTCATATTTCTGTATCTTTTGAAATGAAAGAGCTAACAAGTCCAGGAAATAAAAATGTCAAAAAAGGGGGGGGGGGTTAAAAGTATCACAAATTAAACTTTATACACCATAAAAATAAAAATCAATGTTCCTACAATTTAAGTTTTATTATCTTGAAAAATAAAATACCTATAAATGAACAGATAAATTTTTAATTTTTTTAACCTAGTCCATGCTTTTACCTATCTAAATACATGAAACTTTCTTTAAAATTATTCATATTATTTAAATAAATTACCTTTACCCAGTATCATTTAAATTGCTTTTCTGTTTCAGCATGAAGGAAATTTTTTAATGTTATCATATTCTTTACATTACTTCAATGAACTTACCATACTCAGAACTAATTAGATTTATGCTAAGATCTTCAGATTTAAAAGCTCTCCTCACATCAATCTTTTTAGTCCAATTTCCAGCTTTTAATAAAACAGAATCCCTGAAAAAAAGCAATGTATCATTTAAATAGTGATCCAAATACTAAATGAAATAATATATTAATCATCAAGGGCAGACTAACCCATAGATAGGTTCTATCTGGTAGTAAACTGAAGTCAGTACTGAAAACTATTTGCCGCAGATTCTGAGGAGGAAGAAATGGAGTGTCAATTCAGCTACCACAACCATAATTTTCTTAACTACATATTGACCAACAGCTGATTCCAAGTTGCGTTGCCAACTTTCAGGCCCACCTGAATACAGAGTTGACATCAACAACCCATGAGCTTGCCCCAGTCACTACCACTTTTAAATGGTTATACACAGCTTACACGAATTTGTGAGAATTAGAATAGTATCTTTAAAATTCATATAAAATAGTCTGTATCCACTAACATTACAAACCAGCAACCAATTTTGCGATTTAATTTATTTTAGATTTATATACTCAAGACTGCCTTCAGACTTAATTGTCACAGAGGACAAAGTCTCTATTTCTTTAGGAACAGACTACATTGCATAGAATATTTTAGAAAGATATCCTCCAGTACTCTGACAACAATGAAGAGATTCCCATTTCAGAGTCACTGCCAATCCTGAATTTACAAGTCAAATAATATGATTAGGAGCATAGGCTCTGGAGTCAGACTGCTTGGGTTTAAATCTAGATTTTGCTATAAACTACCTATATGACCTTGGCAAATTAAACTCTCAGTCTCAATTTCTTCCTCTATTAAATTAAGATAATGATAGCACCTGTCTATACAAAGCTTAAACAATTCAACACCTGGAACCTACTAAGAGCTCGAAAAATACTGGCTATAGCTATAACTGATAATCTTAGAGTTTGCTTATGGCATCCTGGGAGAAAATAACAGTATCAGAAAAAAGGCTGATGTAAAAATCATAGAATGGCATGCTAGAGAACCAGGTGTAAGGAAAGATACCTCCTTTATATATTTGATCTTGTTGCCTGATCCTAAAATGAAGCTATAGTAGTTGGTTGGGTTTTAATTTGGAAATATTAGATATATATCTTGAAGGAGCAGAAGGAAGGTAATCAAAGAGTACAAGGTTGTGAATGACTGGTGACAAGCAACAAAATAAGAAAGTTCAACAAAAGTGGGCTACAGTTACTCCTAAAGATCATTTATTCACTCGTTTCAAACCATGGTGATAGATTTCACACTTCGTTCATCTGAGTACTAACAACAGACCAATGTTAATACCTTCTTTAACAGACAAGTAAAGAAACTACCCCATTACAGCATAAGGAAAATGTAATTTAATTAATCCCACAGTGGATTTTACTACTCTTTCTCAGCAGAATATTTCTTTTATAGTATATGCTTAGAAATAAAATCAAATGGAAATTATACTTACATAATTTTGTGCTTAAAAACCAGCTGGTTATCTGCATCACCTATGATTAAGGTAACATAGTGAGAATCTGGTGATGTTCTTCTAGCTTGTAGCTGTTCAAAGTTTCTTAATATAATTGTCACTAATATTTCTGCCATGGTATCACTGTATCTTGCAATCTTTAAAAAAAGGATAGGCATAAAAGGTGTTAAAAATAACCTTACTACTCATATTCAGTTCCAAGTCAGCTATAGGTAGCTTTATTCCTGAAAAGACAATGAAATACTTAAAAAAAAAAAACAGAAAATATTTACCTGTTCCACTTCAACTTCATATTTTGGTAGATACATCACTGTTTCTTTTATTTGCGTTCCAAAAGGGGGGTGTCTATTTAAAATCTAAAAACATTTATATCATTATATTCTTACCATAAGACTAGAAGTTATTTTAGTATATTTTTTAGAGTCAATAGCAGCTTTAATAATGCTTATTACCTAAAACCTTAAGTTAAAATACTTATGACTATGAGAAGGAAAACAATTTTTAAGAAAAAATAAAGATATAAAAAGTAAGCTTTAAAATTAGGATAAAATCCAGGTAACATTAGGAATAAGTGAATATTAAATACCAGTTCAAGTTCCCTTGCATCTGTTTCTTCTATTTTTTTAAAGGAAGTCAAACCTGCATTTACCATTGCATTTGACAATGTTATACCTGTGGAAAATTAATCAAATAGCAGTTCTTAAACAATCCATTTTAAACTACATCTATTCTTAAGCTTTCAACAATGACATTAGTAAAAAAAATTTTTTAAAGATTCAGATTAATAACTAATTCTTAAAGGTTTTTGAAAAAGTTTTCAGTTGGGTTTGTTGGGCTGTGACATTTATCCAATTGTTCATATTTATGTTTTCAAACTGAAATAAAACATGTAGGTGCTTTATAGAAAAAAGGAGGAACTCTGGTCCATATGATGACTCAACCCTTATTTTTATCATATACCATCCATAGGAAGTATCAAGTAATTCCTATTGTTACATATTATACTCATGTTTGAAAAAAGGCAACATAATTTATAGATGAGAATATTGCTTCATAAAGCTATGGTTCTCTGAGCATTTCTGAGAAACGGAGTTTTATGTTTCTGTACTGAAATCAGATAATTTCACTCCTTTAAAATGTCCAATTCCTCTCCATTGCATTTAGAATAGTGACAATTTCCTACCGTGACCAAACTCCATTACCTATTTGACTTGATTACACAGCCTATGTGTCCCATTTAATTTGCTACCATTCCCCTCTTGCTGACTACTCTCTAGCCACATTAACTTTAATTTTGTTCCTCAAAAACATCAAGTTCACTTCCATCTTCGTACTTTCTCTGTTACTACTTTAAGAAACTGGATATATAAAATTCTTATACTCACAAATGAATTTAACCAAACTCTGAAATAGGAGATACTGCCAGAAGTGTAAAATTCTAAAATATTACCATCTTGTCTAAGGCACATATACTGCTGGTGGGGATATTACACTCTATCTTTTTCCATACCTTTACCTATCCTTGAGAATTCCTCTTATTCGTTCTTAAGATACAACTCCTAGTATTAATAATTCCTTCATGTTCATTTTCCCCTCAAAGCTTTTCCTGAATTTTATTTTTTTATAAACATTGTTGAAAATCAATTTGCATTCATTATTTTTTTTCCCTGATGTTCAGGAAGGACTTAGATTTGCTTTTTTATTTAGACTCTCTCATTTTTCTATTGTATGAGTTTTGCTGAGCAATTTTTGCTTCTTTCTCTTCAGCCATACTGAGTAAGTGTAAAAAACACATTAGTGTTCAACAATTTGGAAGAGATGGAATGCAAATGATACCTGATTGACAATATTCTAGTAAGTCAGAAAGTCTGTGTTTGTCCTTTTCAAATATAATGAAAATTTTCTAAGTAATAATTTAATCTAATTTCAAAAATTTCTGTAAGTTGTTACTTCCTAAATGTTTTATGGAACCTCCTTCCTACATTAGAATTCATCTTTGTGAAATGGGCTCAGCATTTGGTTTGCTAGGAGTTCAGTAGAAAGGGGAGACTTAATGTCAAGAATCTCTCCTCTAACTTGACCTTACTTTCACAGCTAATTCCCAGGACTAGTCAGTCCCGCCATCCCACTGATATCAAACTTCAAGAATAAAAAAAGAACTTCCTCACAAAATAGTCGGGGATTTTTGTTCTAAGGAATAATGAAACAATCCCTAAAAACCCATTACATAATTTTTAAAGTCCCCTAGGTGCACATAAAATTACAAAGCTAACAAAGCTGTCAATCATGGAGTAACAGCTCTCTTCTTAGGGTTTAAGGTATCCAGAAGAAGTAGGGTCACAAAATCAAAGGCATCCAACTAGAAAACTCGAGTACTTAGTTATACCTCAGTCTTTATAACTGGCTCCCTCTAGAGTTTTTCATTTTTCAGTATGTAACTTGAGCTACACCCAATAGATATTAAATAATTAGGCACAATCTTTTGTCTATAGAATCTTTATGAAGATCAGTGCAAACATTGTCCTGTTATTGAAAAAAAGAGGAAAAGTTAAGATATAAGTAAGTGATATAATTTTCTGTAATGAATTACGAATGGCCAGGATTGCTAGCTCTGTATCTTGTCATTGAGATCAAAACAAAATAATCATAAAAGTGGAGAGAGAGCAACACATAGTTACCTAATTACTAAAACAAAATTTCACTCTTGGTTTGAGAACAAATGTAAAAATAAGATTATTCATTTTTATTAGGTTTCCCAATTGATTTCAAATGGAATCCTTCAAGCAGGAGAAACAAAAATCAGATTTTCAAGAGAAATAAAGTTTAGTACTAAGCCTACAAACACATTTTTCTCTCAAAGTCTGTAAACACCATAATTTTCCTGACAATGAAAAGCAAAATAAAGTGCAAACATTGACAAATTGCCTGCCTGTATTCAGTACCTACCTATTTTTTCCAGCTGTTTGGATACATGTAGAGAGTTTTCCCAAAGTTTGCATCTAAAACATTTAGCTAAAATCAAACTGTTCAATAATATAGCAAACTTTTCTTGAACAGCCACAAAATCTGACAACCCTAAAAAAAAATTTCCAAAGTTAAATCTAGTATGCTAGTTTACTGGGAAAAATATTGAAAATCCATTAATTCTATAACATACATCTTGTAATTCGTGAGCCATTTCTAAAAATCTTCGAGATATCTTGTGTCAAAGCAAAGTCTTGTATGGGAATGCATCCTAGTTGAGCCTGTATAAGACTGAGGGAAACAAGAAATTTCATGATTTCCTTTTAGAAACTATTATCTCATGGAATTTGATATCCTTGAATGAACTATCTCTTAAAATTTCTCTCTGCCTTGATTTCTTTAACACTAGATGCTTCTATATCTTGCATCATTATTGTTACAAGTCATTGTTGACTTCTTTCCAACTTCTAAAAGTTCCCTTCTTATTTCTCTACTCTTCATTTCCTCAACTTCTCTTTCTCTCAAAAATCTCATTTCTTCTCAAGACTCATCATAATCTCTAAATGCCAAATTTCAAATGCACTGAAAATTATCCTGCATACAGGACAAAAGACACTCTCAGACCATTTCTTTAATCCCAACACATCTAAAATTGCTGTCATATTCTCCTCAAATAGAGTTCTTTTAGCTCTACATAAATAGGTTATTATAGAAAAGCAAAGCATTTTGTATAATAAACAAATATTTATTGTCTATGAGTGAGAAGCATCATGTTAGGTCTAAAGACTGTTCAACATATGAAGGATGGTAACATATTAGTTGATTAGTTGAACCTAGCAGTTGTTTGGCTATAAAATTTGAGGAACGGGTGGTTAAGAAGAGAGAAAAGGAACTAACATATGTGGTGCCTACTATATGCCATTTTGCCTGTTTACTTTTTTAACCAGACAATGATATGCAACTCACCCTATGGGTCTAACTAAAATTATCAGGCTTATATTAATCTCTTGAAGGTCTCCTGATAAGTCAGGTATGTAAAGAGAAAGAGAAGAATAATAGTTATATTTCATGATTTAGTTTTAGCAAACAATATGTGAAAACAGAAAGTAGTAACCAACTCACTTCTCAGAATGGGTGCATATAGATGAAACTATAGACTAACTTAATTCTTTTGGCTATAGTATATCTTCCGAAAGTTATTTGGTATTAATCTATTAAAAAATAGTTGTAGGGGGTGGCCCCGGGTGGCTCAGCGGTTTAGCGCCGCCTTCGGCCCAGGGCCTGATCCTGGATTCCTGGGATCAAGTCCCGCGTCAGGCTCCCTGCATGGAGCCTGCTTCTCCCTCTGCCTGTGTGTGTGTCTCTCTCTTTCTGTGTCTCTAATAAATAAATAAAATCTTAAAAAAAAAATTGTAGGGACGCCTGTGTGGCTCAGTGGTTAAGTGTCTGCCTTTGGCTCAGGGCATGATCCTGGAGTCCCAGTATCGAGTCCCACATCGGGCTATCTGCATGGAGCTTACTTCTCCCTCTATGTCTCTGCCTCTCTCTCTCTGTGTCTCTCATGAATAAATAAATAAAATCTTTTTTAAAATAGTTGTAAATAATAAACCTAAAATTTGTATGGAACCACAAAAGACCCCAAATAGACAAAGCAATCTTGAAAAAGAACAAACCTGAAGATATCACAATCCCAGATTTCAAGATGTATTGCAAAGCTGCAGTAATCAAAACAGTAATCAAAATCAAAACTGGCACAAAAACAGAGTTCAATGGAAGAGAATAAAGAGCAAAGAAATAAACCCACGATTATAATAAGGTCAATGAGTCTTTGACAAAGGAGGCAAGAATATGCAATTGGAATAGAATAGGCTCCTCAACAAATGATACTGGGGAAATTGGACAGATACATGCAAAGAAATAAACTTGGCTACTTTCTTACATCATACACAAAAAGAAACTCAAAATGGATTAAGGGTCTAAATGTGAGACCTGAAACCATCAAAATCTTAGAAGAGGGGATCGCTGGGTGGCTCAGCGGTTTAGTGCTTGCCTTCAGCTCAGGGCATGATCCTGGAGTCCCAGGATCGAGTCTCACATCGGGCTCCCTGCATGGAGCCTGCTTCTTCCTCTGCCTGTGTCTCTGCCTCTCTCTCTCTGGGTCTGTCATGAATAAATAAATAAAATCTTTTAAAAAAATCTTAGAAGAGAACACAAGCACTAATTTCTCTGACATTTTTCTATATAAATCTCCCACGGCAAGGGAAACAAAAGCAAAAATAGCTATTGGGACTACATCAAAATTAAAAGTTTCTTCACAACAAAGGAAGCAATCAACAAAACAAAAAGACAACCTACTGAAAGGGAGAAGATACTTACAAATGATATATCTTATAAGGGTTTAGTATCCAAAATTTATAAAGTTATACAACTCAAAACCAAAAAGACAAATAATCCAATTAAAAATGGGCAGAAGACATGAAATGACATCTCTACAAAGAAGACATACAGATGGCCAACACACATGAAAAGATGCTCAACATCCCAAATCATCAGGAAAATGCAAATCAGAACCATAATTAAATATCACCTCATACATGTCAGAACACCTAAAATCAAAAACACAAGAAACAAATGTTGGTGAGGATATGGAGGAAAAGGAATTCTCGTACACTATTGGTGGGGATGCAAACTGGTACAGCCTCTGTGAAAAACAGTATGGAGGCTCCTCAAAAAATTAAAAATAGAACTACCATATGATCAGTAATTGCCACCACTGGGTATTTATCCAAAGAATATGAAAACATGAATTTGAAAAAAATATATGCACCCTTATGTTTATTGCAGCATTATAAATAATAGCCAAATTACAAAAGCAATCCAAGTGTCTATCAATAGAAGAATGTATAAAGATATTATATATATATATATATATATACACAATGGAATAGTACTCGGCCATAAAAAAAACAAAATTTTGCTATTTGCAACAACATGGAGAGAGCTAGAGAGTATTATACTAAGTGAAATAAGTCAGTCAGAGAAAGACAAATTCCGTATGATTTCACTCATGCGTGGAATTTAGGAAACAAATCAAACGATTATGGGGAACGGAAGGAGACAGACTGTTAAATATATAGAAAACTAACTTATGGTTATCAGAGAGGAGGTAGGTGGAGAGATAGGTGAAATTGGTGAAAGGGACAATATACTCATCATGATGAACACTGAGTAATGTATAGAATTGATGAATCACTATATTGTACACCTGAAACTAACATAACATTCTATGTTAATTATACTGGAAATAAATGGGGAAAAACAGCTGTAAAGTTACAGTTTATTAACAAAAAAATAACTGATGGAAAAATGTGAATGGGGTGGTTGCAAGGGTTAGAGAAATAATACTTACAAAGCTATCCTGGGATGCACAAATGCAGGGTATATACAAAACTGCTAGAGTAAAAGTAAGACTTCTGAAATCATATTTATTCATATTGAACAGCAATATGTCTATTAATAAATAGGATGTCTTTCAGCATTATATTTCCCAGTCAGAAACCTTATTACAAGAAGCAATAATAAAAAAGGAATGGGAGGCTGGAGTGCCTTGGTAGCTCAGTCAGTTAAGTGTTACTCTTGATCTCAGGGTCGTGAGTTCAAGCCCTATGTCAGGCTCCACATTGGGTATGGAGCCTATTTTAAAAACAAGCAAATAAACATGAATGGGAGGGAGAACAGGGATTTATTCCTGTAGGTGCAGAACATTGGTAGAGCTGTCTGTCTTTACCAGATAAGGCTAGCCTGAGCTTGTCCTCAGGAGAAATAGAAGTCTATTTTTTTTAAGGTTTTATTTTCAAGTAATCTCTACACCCAACATGGGGCTCAAATGTACAACCCCAAGATCAAGAGTTGCATGCTCCACCAACTGAGCCAGTCAGGCACCCTGGAAATAGAGGTCTTAAAGCCTCAGATGAGGTGGTTCTCTCAACTAAGGGGTGGAGTAGAATTGTGTAGTAGTTAAGTAATGACTAAATCAGGTCTTACTATAAGGATTACATGAAATAAGGTATTAATTCAGTTTGGATTAGGTATAACCCTGACCAGGCTATAATGGCTTAAATACACACAGTTAACTCTCTATGTAAAAGAAATCTAATCAGGCAGTCCAGGGCTTGGTATGACAGTCCTACAAGTCACCAAAGACCCAGGATCCCCCTATATTTGTGCTTTGCCATGTATGACTTCCATTCTCAGGCTACCTTGTGGTCAGAGATGACTTCTACATCTCTACCCATCACACATTCACTCCTTACAGCATTTCGGAGGAGAGGGGTGGGAGGACAAGAAATGATGCCCTGTTTACCCCTTGACTCCTTCCTTTCAGCAGCCTCTAGGAAAACAAACACTTCTACCACCCATATCTCATTAATTGAACAAATCTTAGTAACAGGGCTGCATCTAGCTACAAAGCTGACTGAGAAATACAATCTTCATGTATAGGTAAGAACAGATAATGGGACAATCAGATAGCAGTTTCTGTCTTAGGTATGCAAAGCATCTAATGTAGTAGCTAGAACATAATACATATTCAAGAAATAGTTATTATTAATTACTATTATCTTTGGTTGAGCCATTTAAGATCTTTCAGCTTCCTCACCTAGCAAACTGATAAAAATGATACAAGAAGTTCCCAAAAGACTTCTGTATCCTGGCCAACTTAGTAAAGGAAGGATTTTTCAGAAAATATCTGTGTAAACCCTCTTGCACTGTTGGTGGGAATGTGAACTGGTACAGCCACTCTGGAAAACTGTACGGAGTTTCCTCAAAGAGTTAAAAATAGATCTGCCCTATGACCCAGCAATTGCACTGCTAGGGATTTACCCCAAAGATACAGATGCAGTAAAATGCCGAGACACCTGCACCCCAATATTTATAGCAGCAATGTCCACAATAGCCAAACTGTGGAAGGAGCCTCGGTGTCCATAGAAAGATGAATGGATAAAGAAGATGTGGTCTATATATACAATGGAATATTACTCAGCCATTAGAAATGACAAATACCCACCATTTGCTTCGATGTGGATGGAACTGGAGGATATTATGCTCTGTGAAATAAGTCAATCGGAGGACAATCATCATATGGTTTCATTCATTTGGGGAATATAAAAAATAGTGAAAGGGAATAAAGGTGGGAAAGGAGTGAAAATATCAGTGAGGGTGACAGAACATGAGAGACTCCTAACTCTGGGAAATGAACAAGGGGTGGTGGAAAGGGAGGTGGGTGGGGGTTTGGGGTGACTGGGTGATGGGCACTGAGGGGGGCACTCGACGGGATGAGCACTGGGTGATATGCTATATGTTGGAAAATTGAACTCCAATTAAAAAAAGAAAAAAAAAGAAAAGATTTGTGTATAAAGAATAGACATCTCTCAAATAAATCCTACCTTGGGTACCACATTTTAATCTAGACCAAAGTAGCTATTTCGTTTTGTTTTTAAATCTATTTCCTTTCTCATCATTTTAAATAAAGACTATAAATAACAACTACAAAAGAAATCCTTCAAATAAAGGAAAGTTAAAGGTGTACTATGAAGCTGTACAACTCTTCAGAGAAGAGTTATTCTGAAGCTATTTTGTCTGCCTAAACATAAAATAGGAATATCCAAAGAAATACCTAAGACAAAAGATCAAGATAGCACACAAAGCCTTCTATATACTTACTCCTCAAATTCCATGGAAGGATGGACATATGTATATGTGTGTTCATATGTGTATGTCCCCATTCATAAAACTACAGGAAAGCAAGAAAGCATGCGACTGGTAGACCAGAAAGTTTAATGTCAGAAATAAAATTTCTGAAGATCAAATATATGAGGAAAATTAAAATGGAAGGAGTTATCCATAATACATGCGAAAGAATCAATAGACATAATATTGTAATAACTAGTAACAGATGGTAACTCTGTTTACTGTGCTGAGCATCATGTAATGTGTAGAATTGTTGAATTACTGTTATACCCCCAAACTAATACATTTTATGTCAACTCTACTTCAATTAAAAAAAAAAAAAAAAAACCTCTTTCCTTGAAAAGAAAAAATACCAACAGATTAAGAAGGAGAGACTCCTGACATATTTGTCTGAGCAATTTACTAGAATGCTGAGCATATAGGTTTGCCCCTGCCCATACTCTCTCATTTGTGGAAAATATTAGGCAGTTGTGGTATGTGATTAAGAGGCTAACATAGGAGTATAGACATTGAGGCCAGAGAAGCAGGTCAGTATTCTAGGGAGTAACAAACACCCAGGAGAGGAAGGAAAACTTTATTCCTTTAAAAAAAAGATTACTTATTTATTTAAGAGAGAGAGAAAGAGATTGTCAGGGGGGACGGAGCAGAGGGAAAGGGACACACGGACTCTATGCTAAGCACAGAGCTCAATGACGCAGGGCTCAATTCCACAACCCTAACATCATGAAATCAAGAGTTGGCCACCCAACCAACTGAGCCACCTAGGTATCCCAGGAACACTTTATTCTTAGATTACAAGATATTTCTACACTTTTATGGCAGGAAATTTAACTTCTCCACAATCATTAGAGATAGTAAGTAACCGAATAGGCAGGCAAAAAGATATTTACAAATAAAAAAGCAAACAATGATGAACTGACTTATAATTGAGAAAAAACATGACCATAAAAAGACACACAATAGATGAAATAACTAACAATTAAGGACACAAAACAGTGCACAGTTTTAAAATAAGTATAACTAATTTAAATATTTTTAGAGAAGTTAGTAATATCATGTATATTTTAGAAAGTCAAGCAGAGGGGCACCTAGATGGCTTAGTCGGTTGAACCTCCAACTCTTGGCTTCTGCCTCCATTGTGATCTCATGGGTTATGGGTCAAGCCCTGAGTCAGGCTCTATGCTCAGTAGGGAGTTAGCTTGAAGATTCTTTCCCTCTACCCTTTATCCCACTCATGAGGTGTGCTCTCTCTCTCTCAAATAAATAAATCAAAAAAAAAAAAAAAGGCAGAGATCCAGTAAAATGTTTTATCACTGAAAAAAGCCCCATAGATAAAGCTGAAGAGCAAATTAGACAGATGACTGAGCTAAGGCATTCTTCTAAGAGTCAATAAAAAAGAACAGAGATACGAAATATGGGAGAGAGCATAACCTAGATGGCTCAGTTGGTAAAGTATCTACCTTCAGCTCAAGTCATGATTCAGGGTCCTGGGACTGAGTCCCCATCGGGCTCCCTCCTTAGTGGATTTGGCTTCTCCTTCTCTTTCTCCCTCTGCCCCTCCTCTGGCTCAGGGTCTTGCTCTCAAATAAATAAATCTTTAAAAAGAAAAGAAAAATACTCTCTAAAAAAAATTTTACACTTTCTCTATGGGAGAGAAGGTATAAATGTGGAAGAGAGAGCCAGAAACTCCAACATTCATCTAGTAGGAGTTCTAGAAGGAGTGAACAGAGAGAATAAAGAAAAATAACTTACAGAAGATAACTTCCCAAAGCAGAAGAAAGATTTAAGACCACATATTAAGAGGGTCCCCAGAGTGCTGTGGAAAAACAAAGAATAAAGATGCACGTCAGACCTTTATGGTGAAATCTCCTAACACAGATAAAGAAAAAATTATTTTAATATTCCAAAAGAAAAAAAAGGTTATTAACAAAAGGCTGAAAACAAGTTGGGTCACCAAGAATGGATGCAAGAAGAACAGTACCAAAGAAAGTTCCAAAGAATAATTAATCCACCCCCCCAAAAAAAAAGAATAATTAATCCAACTCATTCAAATGAAAGGGCAAAATATATTTTAGGTTTACAAAGAATCAGAAAGACTCAGAAAATTACTTGAGAATATACCTGGAAGAATAAACTACCTATGTAACAAAAAGGAGGACAGAAATTTTAAAAAGCAGGAAACAAGCAAAAAAATCAGTGAAAAAAATTTAGGTAAGTCTATAATTTTTAATGCACACTAAAATATTTTAAAATTAACAACCAGCAGGGTACCTGGGTGGCTCAGTGGTTGAATGTCTGCCTTTGGCTCGGGTCATGATCCTGGGGTCCTGGGGTGGAGTCCCACACTGGGATCCCCACAGGGAGCCTTCTTCTCCCTCTGCCTATGTCTCTGCCTCTCTGTGTCTCTCTCATGAACACATAAATAAAATCTTAAAAAAAAAATTTAACAACTAGAACTAAAATTCCAAATGATCTGAATAAACATGGGAGAGAACAGGAAGTAGGAGAGAAGTGAAAATGTGATATAAGGTTTTGACTCAAATGGTAAGTTTAAAGTGTTCATTTTCTATAGAGATTGATAGAAAAATATATATCTAAATATGCAATACAGAATATTAAAGAAGAGCTATCTGGAAGAACAAAAACAGAGAAAACTTGATATATCCAAGAAGAGGTAAAAAGGCAAAAGAAAAAATAAGTGAGAAAAAAGAAATAAGCAATAAAGTGCTAAGAAAACATACAATAAGAGTAACTCTAAACATAGCAGTAATTATAATAAATTTAAATGGACTAAATTCCTCAAAAGAATTGAGATCAGATTAAAAAACAACAGTAATCAAATCGAGCTATATGTTATCTCTACAAATTACTATTTAAAATAAAGCAATATGAAAACAGTAAGAACAAAAAAGATACAAAATAAAAGAAGTATAATAACATTAATATTAGACAAAACAATTAAAAGCAAAAAGCAATAAATAGGACAGTTGGTTGAGTCATCTACCCAGCTCCTTCCATTTAGCAGCAGAGAGGACAAGATAGGATAAGAAAGGCAACATGGATATGTGAGCCAAATGGTCTGTAGGGCCCTGAAATATGTCTCAATATACAGGTTAACTACAACTTTTTTTTAAAAGATTTATTTATTTTAGAGAGAAAAAGAGCAGGAGGGGCAGAGGGAGAGGAGAGAATAATCAAGCCGACTCTCTGCTGAGCACGGAGCCCAATGCGGGGCTCAATCTCACATTCCTCAGATCATGACCTGAGAGATGAAACCAAGAGTCAGTTGCTTAACCAACTGAGCCACCCAGGCACCCCTAGTAAAACAACTTTTATGCACAATTCTTTTTTTTTTTAAAGACTTATTTATTTATTCATGAGAGACACAGACAGAGAGAGGCAGAGACACAGGCAGAGGGAGAAGCAGGCTCCCCTCAGGGAGCCCAACATGGGACTTGATCCCAGATCCCAGGATCACGACCTGAGCCGAAGGCAGGCGCCTAACCACTGAGCCACCCAGGCGTCCCTTTATGCACAATTCTAAGATGATTTTCTTATGATATGCTTCTTTGTTTATTCCAGAACTCCTCCTAAACTTTTAGTCATTCTCACAGTCCACACCCACCTAGACAATATGTCACTCTTCTACCTGCTGTGTACTTGTTCTTTTGTCTGCTTTTCCAAATGTTCTAGTGATGTATATATTCCCTTGAATTACTTGATGTCACATTTCTAGATCCATTATTATATAATCTTGCTATATTTTCCTTTACCAATATAATAAATTTCTCTTTTGATTAATAAAACCCTACATGAAAAATGAGAGATTTTTTACTTTGAGTAACACAATTATCAAACTATTCTTAGTGGCAAAATATACAGCTTAGTGCCTAGGAAACCTGTTATTCATTTATTCATTTACAGTTCATATAGAACAATCATGAACACCACATATTAAGCCATAAGTAAAGTCACAAAATATATAATCACAACCCAATAAAATTAGAAACTAACAATAAAAGAATGATTTTAAGAATTTGAAAAAAATAATTTTAAATAATTCTTAAAGAGGAAATTAACACTGAAATTACCTTTAAAAAGTATAGAAATAGATTTAGAAAATCTCTAGTTGTTCTAGAGATTGCCAAAATGATACTTAGTAGAAAATTTGAAGTCTTAAATATTTTAAGGAAAACAAGAAAAACCAAAAATGGAGCAAACATATAACAAAAAAACTACAAACAGGAGAAAGTAGAAGGAAGAAAATAAAGATAAAATCAGAAATTAATGGAATAGAAAAATAAATGGCTTGAAAAAATAAAAATATAGAAACCTCTGGAAAAATCAATTAAGAGAAAGAAGAGATGACACAAATAACATTAGAAATTAGAAAGCTGACATTACATTTTCAGAGGAAATTTTTAACTTATTAGAAAACAAAATATGTCATAAAACAGACAAGATGGATGAAATGAATGCTACCTCAGGAACATATAAATCAGCAAAAACTGATTCAAGAAAAGTTATAAACACTGCAAAAAAAAAAAAAAAAAACAAAGAATATAAAAGACACTTTCAGATTTTCACAACAATGACAGGTAGCTCTTTACCCTGAACTCAAACCTGTTTTTACATAAGCGAGAAGGAGCATAATGGATCCCAGAACCTAATTCCAAAAATGTGAGGAATTCCTTGGTGGTGCAACAATGGACACTTGAACCACTAAAAACAGTAATGAGACAGGATGTTTGATCTGTAACTAAAGACAGTATATTAGAAGTTTCACCTGCAAGTTAAGAAAAATAAGAGCTATAACTATTAGTAATTGAGATAAAACTATCCTTCTTTATAGATATCACTATCTATCTAGGAAATCCCTGCAAACCAAATGAAGGACTTCTAGTACTCTTTTAACAGAGTTCAGTGAGATAGATAAAACAATCAAAATTCAAAAACCAGTAGCCTTAAAAAAAAACAAAAACAAAAAACAAAAACCCAGTAGCCTTCTTATATATACTCCATAACTGATTACAAATACAATGTTATGCAATTTTTAAAAGGACTCTGTTCACAATGTCACACTCCAAAAAATACCAAGAAATGAACCTGCCAAGAAATATAAACCTAAATGGTAAACTTCACAGAAAGACATAAAGACCCAAATAGATGGAAAAAGATACCATATTCCTAGACAGAAAGATTTCAGAATTGTAAAAACAAGAATCTTCCCCAATCTATAAAATCAATTTCAAAAGGACTTTTTATAGATCTTGATAAACTCATTCTAAAGTTCATAGGGAGGAAAAATATCAGAGTAGCCAAAAACATCTTTAGAAGAACAAAAAGGAGGGAATTGCCTTACCATATCACAAAACTTTAATACAAGAGGAGCAAGTAAAACAATGTGGTATTGTAACAGCAACAAAATAAATAGACTAGACTAACAGTTAAGTGTCTAAAAACAGATGATTAGGAATTTAGTTTATGAAAAGGCAGCGTTTCAAATCATTAGGCAAAGAGAGAATAGCAATGTATTTATCAAACATTTCTGACTACCTTTTGGGAACAAAATATAATTAAATTCCTAACTTACACCATATAAAGAAATTAACTCCAGATGCCTTATAGGAAGCCTACAGGTAAAAACATAAAATGGTTTTAAAGTATTAGAAGAAGTGATAGGAGAAGTCCTATGATCTTAGGATTTGTGGCAGAGACTGCTTTGCCTACCCAACATTTACTCTCTTTCCTTTTTAATAGCAGAAGCCCAATTTTAATCTAGGCACACTATCTACCACCAAGACATTTCCCAGTCTTCTTTGCACTTAGGGGTAGTCCTATAACTAGGTGTAAAGTGTTATCTGGGACTTCTAAGGAGTCTACTAAAAGATAGAAGGTACTCAAATATAATGGCTGAAGCTCTAGAAGTTATTTTGGACAATAAGGTGACCTTGAAACAGAAGGTATGTGGGATGGCAGAACTGAAAGACAGAAAGCCAAGTACTGATGATACCATGAAGCCACCATATCTATCTTAGACTAATCCACTTTGAACTATCTCTTCCGTGAAAGAAAAGTAGCCTGTCTTCTTTAAGCTATTGCTGACTCATTTTATTATGTAGTTTTACATAGTTGAACCTAATCCTAAGAAATACAGGAGGGGAAAAAACTTCCTTAAACAAGACACAAAACATAGAACTCATTAAGAAGAGTTTAATATGTGTGATTTTATAACTATTTAACACTTCTGCGTAAAACCAAATAATACATCCTTAATAATCAGGGATTTGCAAATTTTTAAATATAATTTTCACCTATTAGATTGGCAAAAATTCAAAGATATAAAACAAGCATTAGAGAGGATGTATGGAAATAGTCACTCTTTTTACACTATGAGTGGGAATTATAATTCAGAGAAGCCTTTTCAAAGGCAATTTGGCATTACATATTAAATCTTCTCATTTATATATACTTTCACCCAGAAATCTTTGAAAAATATGATATAAACACCAGGAAGCTCATTTCAGTACTATTTATAATAGTAAAAATTTGTTAACCATCTAATTCTTTATCAATAAAGGAGTGGTTAGAAATTATAATATACTCATAAACTACATTGCTATTAAAGTATACATTGCTGTTAAAATAAATGAGGTTAAAAAAATAAATAAATAAAATAAAATAAAATAAAATAAAATAAAATAAAATAAAATAAATGAGGTTAACATGTTTATGTACTGATAGGAAATATTAATGGCATCACAAGAACAGTAATTATGATCTTGTTTTTGTAGTAGACATATATGTTTATTAACATACATATTGGTGCTAAATAAATAGAAAATTGGAAGGATGCAGCAAACTACTGATAATAGCTACTTCTAGGGAAGAAAGATCAGAGAGGTCAGGACAGACCTTACCTTTTTTTTTTTTAAGATTTTATTTATTTATTCATGAGAGAGACACAGAGAGAGAGAGAGAGAGAGAGAGAGAGAGAGAGAGGCAGAGATACAGGCCGAGGGAGAAGCAGACTCCATGCAAGGAGCCCAATGTGGGACTCGATCCCGGGTCTCCAGAATCACGTCCTGGGCTGAAGGTGGCGCTAAACCGCTGAGCCACCTAGGCTGCCC
Source organism: Canis lupus dingo (assembly GCF_003254725.2). Taxonomy (NCBI): domain Eukaryota; kingdom Metazoa; phylum Chordata; class Mammalia; order Carnivora; family Canidae; genus Canis; species Canis lupus. The sequence continues at coordinate 57,295,305 of NC_064248.1, read as the reverse complement.
AGACTTTACCTTTTGATTTATAAATTTTTGACTCTTTAAAAAGTAATCCATGCCTTATTTATATAATAATACGAAACAAATGAAGAATAAAAGAAATCATTGATCTAAAAATATATCCAAGAGTTCGTTGAAAAATACCAGTTAAAGCAAACAGAGCTAGTGATGAGTACAAAAGATCTGGGAATTAAAGTTACAAAAAATAAAAAATAGCCTAAAATTAAAGTTCGAAAACTTGGAAGAATAAAAGTTTAAAATTAAGAAGATTAATATCTACTTAAAAAAATCTGAAAAAACATCTGAAATTCAGTACAGTAACAGGGATATGAGAGACACATGAAAGTGGTAACTATTAGCTATCATCACCTACCAAAAAACTACATTTTGGATTAAGAAAGGCCCCCACATAGTTCTCTTTTCCCAGTCACACTGAAGTAGACACAGAAAGGTGGGAAATTATAAGAGGAAACTAAATTCTGATATTTATAAAAATTATAAAATCATCAATTCTAAAATCTGACAGCACTAATCAAAAGAATGTATGACCCAACCTAAGGGAAGGTAAATAGAAGCATTAAAGCTGCAAATAAAGTGTTCCTAAGAAGATGCTAATGGAAAAGTACTTTGATTTAATATGACCCAATAGTTGATACAACAGAGTATATTGGAAAAAAACACTGAGAGAATCAAGAGGTCTAGGTTTTATTTCTAGCTCAGTCTCTAGTAGTGCAGTAAAACCTTGGGAAAGTCAGCTTATCTGGGCATCACCTACTTCATTCATAAAATGAAAGGACTAGACTATATGGTCTTGGGTATTTGAATTTCTAGAGAAATATAGCTAAGGAACAGAGCATTAGCTTCTGTTGTCCAAGCTATAGATCTGCCTGTTGAGCTGCATACAACTGTAAGAAGTTTGTTTCTGAGACTTTAAGGCATGTGGGAGATAAAATTCAATGGAATGTAAGGAAGTATCCCAGAGTGACCTCCTCCAGCTAAGGAGGAAAAACAAATTTTTTGGTTAACTGGCTTTATGGAGGCACATAGGTCATTTCACATAAATCACCAACTAAATCAAAGAGTTTAGCACTAAGACCTAAATACTCAGAAAATAAAACACTAGGCATAGCAGAAAAGAATATCATTGTATTTGTGTTGCAAACTGTGTAAGTCACAATTTACAATGTAGTCTTAGTTTACACTTCTATTTACTATTCCTCTATATGAACTTCTCGTTCTCAGTAGAACAGACATTCCACTATCACATATGCATTCACTCATGTTTTTCCTATTATTATTTGTCTCTCTCATGGTTTTACTTTTACTATTTGTCTCTCTCAGAATGCTACTCTCATTCAATATACGTTTATTATATGTGTTTCCACACTCTTCATTATCTTTATACACATGTTTATCCTTATACACATGGTTCTCATTCAAGCTAACTTGAAAGCTCCTGATCATGAAAAACCTAACTTTCTTTTCTCACTACTTTGCTTCAGCAGAACACACTCTCAAAACATATTTATTGATTTAAAAAATTCACAAATCATCTATTTTAACTGAAGTCTGAGAATTTGATATTAATTTCACATCTGTATTCTGATACCTTCCTATGTAAATGTGCTCTTTTTTGTATTAAGGAAAGCAAATTTAAAATAAAGTTTTAAAACTAAAAAAAACTTTCATAAATATGAATTACCAATGGTAGCTACTATTTTTAAGACATTTAACAATCATCTTTACCAATTTATTTTCATTTCTCTTGTTTTAATTCTTCCTTCCATTGGAAATCTATAAATAAAAACACAAGGCAACACTTTATTACTACTTATTTTAACTAAATAAAACCTTTAGAAAATTATTTAAGACTTATTTAACCTCCATACCTGATAGTTACTCTATTTGGATCTTTGTTCAAAGTATTCAATATTTTCTTTTCATTTATCCTTAACTGCACATCTACAAATTCCTTGCAGCTGGATATCATCGTGACCTGTAAATTTTCATCATTTGTTCATTTATTTATGTCCATTCTTTATTTCTTTCCTCTCATCTTCTTACACTTAAAATGTATAACAGAATTAAAAACTTGCTTTATACATTTTGCCTTTTAAAGATTCATTCATTCATTCACTAACATGTTTACAAACACTTGTTATATGCCAGACATTGTGCTAGACTCTGGGACTATGCCAATAAAATCATTAAGATTAATAAAATAAAATTTAAAATATTCAGTCCCATGCCTACCACATAATACGCCCTCAATAAATGTAACTGTCAATTCTACTACTATTATGTTATTATTTACCCCTCTGTAGTTTGCAAATCATTATCTTGATTAAGACTAATTTTGTAATGGAAAGAATGCTTTAGATATTAAATTTGTATTGTAGGGTCTAGTTCTGCTAGATGACTTAGAGCAAAGCACTCTTTGTGCTTTGGTTTCTCACATCTGTAACATGAAACTAACATCTGTTCTAATTCTCTTACATACTTACTAACTCAAAATAAGAGGAGTTAATGAAAATATTAGGGATTTTCTACTCTTGATTGCTTCTTAGTTAAGAATAATATTTACATAAAAACATAAACATTTTACTTTTCATCAGTTTTTGTGCAATTTTTGTATAATAATCTCATTATAATAATCAAATAAGATTTTTTAAATAAAAATTAATGGTTAAATTTGAGAACAAGAATAAGTATCTTGTTGCATATTCACGTCCCCTGTAAAGAGAGAAAGGATCAATACAGTTATCAGCTATCAACAAGACTATGGTTTTATTTACTGCTGTAGCTACAAAGTTGCCCCACTGGTGATATCTTAATATAACCTTGTTTTAACTTCCACTTCTCCACAATCACTGTCCTTTTCTGGTCTATCACCGATACTATCCTAGTTCTAACTATTATTGCTATTCTGATGCAAAATATTTAGGGAAGAATTGCAAGTATGTGGCACACATGTCCAACATTGTGCATCACTCACAGAAGACTTGCCTAATATATCATGCATGCCACATCATCCTAGTCTTTCTCAACAAAGTACACTTGGTAGCCACTACCAAGGTAATTGGCATTATCATGTAAGTTGAAAGGCAGTGTCATCCCTCCTTTGGATATATATATATATATATATTAAATTTCTTAGCCCTAATACAGAGATAAAATTGAAATTTATTATAAAGAGTAATATTCCATACCTCAATGATCAAAAGTATATAAGATAGAGACATAGGTACTATTAGGAATGCTTTCTTGTCTGCTCATTCATTCTTAAATTGTATGATATGCAAATTAGTTGTTTCCCCAATATTTTTTATACTATATCATTACATATTTATTTTCTAGTGACAACTAATTTACCAGATCTAATAAAGTCTCTTTTCCACTGATAGTACAAAATTTCTTCACTGTCTCAAATGTAATGTAATACCAAGCCATCAATCTTCCTGCCTCTGTGGAAAAAGATGAAAAAAGAAACATTCACTCCATTAGTTGAAACAACTTGCTTTTTCATCAGTTTAACAAACATTCCTTAATGTCTATTCTGTGCCTGTAATAGCATCAGACACAAAAGACACATCAAAAAATCTAGAAGACACAGTGTCTAGAATTTATAGGTTGGCTAGGGAAATAACTATATGCAAAATAGACTACAGAACAAAATCCAGGTAATGATAATATTTACATATACCACTGGGGCGCCTGGGTGATTCAGTCAGTTAAGCATCTGACTCTTGATTTGGGCTTAGGTCATGACCTCAGAGTCATGAGATGAAGCCCCAAGTTGTGCTCTGTGCTCAGCCTGAGTCTGCTTGAGATTCTCTCTTCATCTCCCTCTGCCCCTCCCTGCCCCAAGCACACATTCTCCCTTTCTAAAATAAATAAACCTATCTTTTAAAGATATATTTATATATACAAACTTAAGTACAGAGGAAATTAAACCTAAGAGAATGATCAGTGTGGGATGGCTTAGTAGAGAAAATGGGGCTTAAGCAGGATTTAAAAATAAATAATATGCCTCAGCAGAAAGGAAATAAAGTTGTCATGACCTCAGTAAAAACCCAAGACTTATTTATCAAAACATTAAAGTTAAAGACTATCTTTGGGCTCCCTGAGTGGCTCAGTCTGTTAAGCAACCGACTCTTGATTTTGGCTCAGGTCATGATCTCAAGGTCATGAGACTGAGCCCCACATTTGGCTTGTGCTGGGCATGGAGCCTGCTTAAGATTCTCTCTCCCTCTGTGGCTACTCTAAAAAAAAATTTTTTTTTAAAAGACCATCTTTTAGACTACTTTAGTGAGGAATATGGTTTGATAATAACTATGAGTTCAGGTCAAATTGACCTGCTTCAAGTCACTGCTCTATCACTAAGTAGGTGATGATATGCAGGTTATTTTACCAGTTTCTTAATGCAATTTGGGGGTAATAGAATTCCATATGTCATGTGTTTGTTGTGAAGATTAAATGCAATAGTATATATATAGTACTTAGCACAGTGCCTAGCAATAAATAAATGTTGTCTATTTTTATTACCACAACATGATGAATAATAGACTATGAAGGCCTGAAAGAGCCTTGAAATGCTAACAAAGGAGTTTAGGTTTTGGATTTGTTTTGTAAAATAACAGAGGACCACTTAAAATTCTTGAGCAATATTCAATTCAAGTTTGAAAATAAACTATTTTGGAAATAGAACATTGAGTTGGCTGGGTAGCAGCATGGATAGAGTAGGGGTAAGTAAATATTGGAATGAAATTCATTTAAAAAGTTACTGGTTTAAATTACAAGTTGTCAAAACATTATAAAGAATTTCAAGTCTTGAGCACACACACAGGAAACAGCTGGGAAGAAAAAACTGCATACTGCTTCTCAAGCAAAGGGCTAAAACATTTATATATGTGCTATAGGTTTTGCTGAAGAAGGGAAGAATGTGACAACCCATCAGACATAGGCATCAAGGACATGGTAAAGCAGACAGAATTGAGAATTAGGAAGAGAAGTAGCCAGGCAGCTTAAAAGCCATTTTATCAATTAGGATCTTGGTGGATGTGTTTAGCCAAAATGCGGGTGATGCAGTGGTTCATAAAAGGGAGCTTCTGAGAGCAGTGTGTGAGATACAGAGAATATGGTTACCATGGGAAGTAGTATGTTAACCTTTAGGATATATTTAAAGATGCTCCTCTTATCCTAGATGTTTATAAATTAATATGTTTCTCCCTGCAAGAGAAAATGAAAGGTTTGAAAAAAAACTAGTGGGGATCCCTGGGTGGCTCAGCAGTTTAGGGCCTGCCTTCGGCCCAGGGCGTGATCCCAGAGTCCTGGGATCAAGTCCCACATCAGGCTCCCTGCATGGAGCCTGCTTCTCCCTCTGCCTGTGTCTCTGCCTCTCTCTCTGTCTTTCATGAATAAATAAATAAAATCTTAAAAAAAAGAAGCTCTATAATTTTATACATGGGACTCTTACATACTCTTACATAAATATACCATGCTAATAATGAGGATACCCTATTGACAACTGAGATTACAATTTAATTTTAGTATCATCTAAATTTTTGTAGGATATATTTTAAAATTTAGTTTTAAGGGACACTTGGGTGGCTCAGTGGTTGAGTGTCTCCTTCAGCTCAGGGTGTGATCTGCTTCTCCTTCAACCTCTGTCTCTGCCTCTCTCTCTCTGTGTCTCTCATGAATTTTTTTTTAAAAATTAGTCTTAAGAAATCGTTAAATTTATTAACTGATAAAATAATTACCAGTAGGTTTGAAATTAACATCTTCATCCATCCTTATCAAGTCCAGAGATGATAAATCATGCAGATTCTTCAAACATAATTCTGTTCAATAATAAGAAACATATTTTTTATTTTATAAGGGAGCACACAATATAGAATTTATAATCAAATATGCTCAAGTTGTGTTTCTGTATATTTGCTGTGGGAAAACTGTAGTTGCTACTTATGTGGTAAGAAAAAAAACTCATTAAATGAAAGAGCCAGCTAATAGGCTAAAAAGATTTTCTATAATAATACAAATTCTCAAAATAAGTGATGAAATAACATTTACAACTTGGAACTTTTAATTTTAAATGAGGAAATACAAATTTGTATTTAATTCTCAAATAACACAACAAGGTAGGTACAAATATTATTTCACATACAAGTTAGGAAACAAAGAAATAGGCTAGGTTACTTGCTCCAGGTCTATGTAACCACTCTGTTATATGACTTCCAATATGGCATGGTTTTCTTTTTCCTTTTTTTTTTTTTTTAACTTTAATCAAAGATATATACACACAAAGTAAAAAGAGTCAAATATATCTACAAAGATTGTTCAAAAAACAACAGTCTTTTCCCTCCTCTGAGTTTGCCACACTCTTGGAGCAACCACTTGTGACTATTTTGGCACTTCAGCGTCTCTAATATGCTACCATTGCTACCTGGAAAGATTCTCTGAACAGGAAGTAATGAAAGTTCAACTCTCACTGACTGATGAAGACCAGAGCAATTGTAGTAGCCTGCTGACCACAATGCTTCCATTGTTCCATGCCATAAAGCCCAGAAGATTGGAGGTAGTTCAGAGCAGGGAGTGGGAATGCCACAACCTGTTCTATCTTACACAGAGCAGCCACTCACAAAAACACAGCGCTTACAAGGAAAAATTATTTGGGAAATACTTCAGTTTAAGCAACATTGCTTAGGCAGCTTGGTAGTTTTAAGTATTTGGTTAAGTAAAGCTTTGAAGTTGTTGGTAATACTAAACCACTATTAACATGCAATAAGTTAATCAGTCCAAGAAGATCATTAGCACTATTCTAAGCAAAACAAGATTCCTTTTCTACAGAACTTATATTTTATGGAAGAAAACAATCAATACAGAATTTAATAATCAATAATAAAGTTTCAGGCATTGAAAGGTACTATGAAAGAAAATAAAGCTGAAGGAACCTAGAGAATAAGAATTTTTTAAGCTCAACTGAAGCTTATATGTATTTCTGATATAAAGCTATATTAATATCTGATGTAGTAAAGATATATTTATCCCAATTTTCAAAAGAAACGTACCACCTTTAAACAGCAGGAAAACAGCAATAATAATAATATGAAAATTGTTTTACCATCCTCTCTGAAAAGGCAGATTTAATTAAGGTAGTCCAGGAAGGCTTCTCTGAGGAGTTGATATTTGATCAAAGATCTGAATGAAATGAAGGTGGAGACCAAGTAAAATATGTGAGAAGTGTTCCAGGAATAAGGAACAGAGTAGAAGGACCTGATGTAGAAACAAGCTTGGTGTATTTAAGGAACAGCAAGAGATCCAATTTAGAAACAGAATGAAAGAGGCGGAAAGTGGCAAGAGATGAAGCCAGAGAAATATGCAGGGAGGTATCAAGGAGGATTTGTGGGGTCTGGTGAAAGTTTGCATTTTATTCTAGGAGTGATGAGGGAACCATTGAAGGATCCTGAGCAAAAAAGTATAACCAAATTTAGGAATGCTAAGGATCCTTCCTAAGAGATTTAAGGCAGATCTCCAAGAATACTAAAACATTATATTCAGTTATAAATAAACTTGGCTATTCTTTATATGCAAAACTTATCTACCCTATAATAACTAAACTAAAGATGAGCCAAATATGAACTGTGGTTCTGCTAATTTAACAAAAGTTAAATAATTACAACTATCAGAATATAGCAAGACATTTCTTGGACTGTCTGATTTCTTGTATTTGATCAGTATGATCAAAATATGTTTTTAAAACTCCATTACAAAATTGGTCAATATGAGTGCCTGGGTGGCTCAGTGGGTTGAGTGTCCAACATTAGATCGGGTCATGGCCTCAGGGTCCTAGGACTGAGCCCTGCAGCAGGCTCCCTGCTTGGCAGGGAGCTTGCCTCTCCCTCTCCCCTTGCTCCTTCACTCTCCCATTCACTCTCTCTCTCAAATAAATAAAATCTTTACAAAAAACCCCACTAAAATTGGTCAATAAATAAAGGATAATACAACTATTTTATAGATCTGTTTCTCAATTGCAGTATTATGAATATATGCTATTGCTTACTATCTTGTTTCAACAATATATTTACTCTTTAATCAAGACAATTTTACTCCTTCATCCTTATCTCTCTGCATTTTAATATGCCATGTGTATATCCAAGTAGAGAATAAATTAAAATAGGCTAAATATTTTTAGATCTACACCAAGTGAGGGTCTAGATTAGAGTGTTGCTCTGTAGATGGATGTCTACTTCTTGATCCTTTCTATCCTCTTAAAGTTACTTTGCAGCCACTGTGAGGCTCTGAGGCTCAAATTCACAACCCCAAGATCAAGAGTTGCATACTCTACCAATTGAGACAGTGAAGTACCCCAAAATTGGCTAAGTATTTTTAGAGGATCTAAAATTTTTTCTTTCACTGAGAGAGAGTCTCAATACAATGAAGAGCTGACAATTTCTAATCCTAATAAATGCTCAACAATCTTTTGATATTTGAAAAGATAGGTAATGAAATATTGAGTAATTAATTGAAAAATTAAGCTGGGATTTGATGGGAATACATCATTAGCACAGATTAGGATAAGAAGCCCATAAACAAGTAGGCTTATAGTTTCAATTAAAATTAAACTAGAAAAATGAAGAGTCTATATCTATAGGGAATATTTTCAAAGACGAGGGTCATTTTTAAAGTTAAAAAAAAACAAATTAACATATTATGTAAAGGAAGATATTCCAATATAACTAATGAATTCATTAATTCAGAAAAAAATACATGTGCTAAACCTTATTTGCACGTGAAAAACAAATATTTCATATATTTTTTTGTGGAAACTTTACTTTTTTAAAAAATAATTTACCAAAGAGTATTCTTACTTTCACATTGACCTTTTTCATTAAATTTATTAAAAAATATTTTACAAGGAAATACATCTAACCTTGTAATTTTGCTTCAATTCCATCTTTGTTCAATCCAGATGCAAAACCTGTATAAATTATGAAAATTCATAAAATGCTAAAATAGAAAGGACTTAACTCAGCTTTATAGGCTCAGTTTATACACAAGTTAACTAGAAAACAGTAGTCTAACTTAGTCTTGAGCAGGGAAAAATAGTAGCTTAATGAGTTAAAACAAGGCTTAACTATCTACAGAAAATAACCACTGTTTTGAAATCCTTTCAATATCAATTGGCTATTTCTTGCTTATTTTATTGTGTGTGTGTATACATGACCATGCATACTGTATTTTTTGCCCCTGGAGATTTTAAAGTTTTAAATCTGTGTGCATTAAAATAGTACTATAACAGCACAGGTTTTAATTTGATACTCAGCAATTCCAAGTATTTTTACTTTATAATCTGTACCATATGAAAGAACCTTCTAGAAGCAACACAACCACATGTTAGCTTTACAAGCAGGCTGCAAATTCCAGCGGCAACAGCAATACTATATCCTTTGATTTAAACACAAGTTCAGAAAAAATTCAAGAATTTTTTTTACTTTAACATTTTAAAAATAATTTTAGGCATTTTTATTATTTTTATTTGAGTTAAATTTTTTCTAAAAGGTCTATTTTTAGTGGTGCTGATTTCAAACTTTATTAAAAGACTAGAAATAAAACAAAGATTCTCACATTTGTTTACTCTTGCCTCTAATGTCTTTATTTTTTTTAAGATTTATTTATTTATTTATGAAAAACCGAGAGAGAGAGAGAGAGAGAGAGAGAGAGAGAGGCAGAGAGAGAGAGGCAGAGACACAGGAGGAGGGAGAAGCAAGCTCCATGCCGAGAGCCCGACGCAGGACCCAATCCCGGGACTCCAGGATCACGCCCTGGGCCAAAGGTAGGCCTAAACCGCTGAGCCACCCAAGGATCCCCTCTAATGTATTTCTGATTGTTATTCTTTATTTGTTACCTTTTGGTGTCTGTAACCTATTCTGTGACTTAGTGTATAAATATAGACTCAACTGGCTTGAAAAATTTACTATTTTTTCAAATCAAAGTAACAAACCATAATGAGATGGATTTTTCAAGGCTCTGATATAAAGCAAAGTTGATCGTATCCATTCCAAAGCAATATTCACATCTGTGATGGTATGTAACACTATCTCTGCATTTAAATGTTCGATAAGATGTCTGTGTAAACTAATTAAAAAAAAACTTTGCATTAGTAATATATATTTCAATGACATAATCTTACCTTTTTAAACTGCAATACTTTGAATAATTCAATAATAATTGAATATACTCAGTGCTACATTAATAATTCATGAAAAATAACTTGATCTTCAAAAAAATAAGACAAAACCTTAAAAGATAACTTCAACTATTAAAAATTATAGATTTTTTCCTATCCTATGGCTTCAAAAGACATTACTTAAAAAGAGTAGGGAGTGAATATTCTCTCAGAGTATTACAATCATATACTTTGCTAAAAGGTCCCAGGTAACTTACTATTATTAAACAAATTTTAAAGATGTGAAGAGATGTGAAAATTAAACTCTCCCTCTTATTACTAATTTGGCCTTTTTTTTTTTTTTAACAAGGATACATGCTATCACAGGTTAGGAAACTACTGAATAAAAATATTATGCTTTTTTTTTTAACTATTGAGTTTCTTAAAAGGACACAAACTTTCTACTTATTGAAAAGTTTCAAGACAATGGCCTTTAAAATCTCCTAATCAAATTTCCTTTTAATATGTGAAAAGGAAAAATACAGGCTATAGTAACATCGTCTTAGAATATTTTCTGTATTACCTGCTTTCTACAGTGTCACTACAAGCTAACATCTGAATATACTTCTCTTTTGTACTTAACCGAGTCATAATAACTGCAGTAGCTGTAGTATCAAACTGGAAAAAAATACACACACACACACACACATAAACACAGAAAGAGAAATGTAGTAAAAAAGACTACATATTGGTTCCAGTCCTCTTCAATAACTCATGAATTTTATTTTATATTAAATAGTCCTTGTCCTAAACAAGTCAAAAATATCTTAAAAATGCTTCTGAATATGAATGTTTACTAAAAACTTAATTAATTATACTTACAAGAGTACAGATATAAAAATATTATTTGGTTCAATGTAACATAATTTTGGCAATGGTAAATCAAAACAAATTTAGGTAACTGAATACAAGTTATAAGATTTGGTATAGTTTATATATAACCTAATCTTATAAAAATCATGATTTAGATAACATAATATTTTGACATTCTTTGAAAAGATATTCTTCCTAAATGCTCCTATGTCTATACAAATGACTTCTCTATCTAAATATTTGCTAGAGTAGGACATGTTTTGTAATGTATATGGGCTAATATTTAGGGGTCAATACCTGGGGACCACTATTGGCATTTTGTGCTAAGACTTGGGGATGCTACACATTCTGCAATGTATGTCAGCCCTACACAATGAAATACTGTCCCATCTAAAATGTACATAGCATCCCCATTCAAAACAAAAAACAGAACAAAAATCAAAATAATTTCAAAACCAAAAAAACCCTTTTGACAGCATATACACATTCATCACCCTAACCATCAGCCAAGGGAAACTAAGAGTATAGGCAGTATGTCTCCTTTGGTGAGACTTGTTTTACTTTTTCTCCACTAAAATAGATTTGCACTTATTTTTAAACCTAATCTGAGTATGAAATGTTAATCTCCTACTTAACAAAAAGTACACAAAAAAGTTTTTGCTTTTTAGCTTATTTTAAAACAAGTTACAAAAATAAAATATTGTCACTTACTTGAGGTCGACCAGCTCTACCAATCATCTGTAGAATATCTGTTTCACTATATTCTTCAAACATTCCTCCAGCATAATGCATTGTAGATTTTATAACTACTAGGTGAGCAGGCAAATTTACTCCCATAGCTAAAGTACTGGTAGTAACTGCATCAGATTAAGAAATAATTACTTTGAAGCCATATAACTTTATTGCTTCAGGTAGACATATTTTTATAAAATACATATTCTTATAATAAAAACTCATACATAGGAAATTTAAGAAAAAAGAGGAAAAGAACATTACAATGTAAAATAATAACACATCTTAAAACCAAAAAACTATTAAATTCTTACTTTTCAGGTAGCATTGTATTCAGCAGCATAATAAAGAATTAAAACTGCTGAAGAGTTTACTGTAGCATGTATATGCATGGGTAATTATGTAATTTTAGATTCTTGAAAGAAAAGCAGAAATAAGTCAGAATACTTGCTTTTTCTTTTTTCCTCTTAACAAGTAAATAGTTTTCCAAAATATCTTATAATAGCCACAAAAATAGGTTTTACTTACAAAGAACTGGTAGATCTCCAACAGTGAAAGCTCCTTCAACTACTTTTCTATCTGACAGCTCCATACCAGCATGATGATAAGCAACACCATGTATTAAGATATCTATAATACAAATACATTATCTGTTATATGCTGTTAATGTTTCATCTGTAATTGACTCCTTTTATGCATAGTTGAAAACGCTATTCAAAATAAACTCTAAACCTACCTCTCAGTTTTGAATCTCTTATGGAATATGCATACTTCTGTAACCTGTTTTAAAAATACCATAACATTATTAAGAGTTATTCCCATTAACATAAAAACTCTTAGTTTATTAATTATTTCGAAACGACAGATATTAAAATTTTTTCACAATATCATTGTTTGAAAATCACCTTTAAGAAGTAGCAAATATCTAACTTTATACTCAGAAGTCCCTAAATTTACAACTCAGCAAAACAAAACAAGAAATAATTTTAAAATGGTCAAAGGGGGGGATCTCTGGGTAGCTCAGCAGTTTAGCCCATGCCTTCGGCCCAGGGTGTGATCCTGGAGTCCTGGGATCGAGTCCTGCATCGGTCTCCCAGCATGGAGCCTGCTTCTCCCTCTGCCTATGTCTCTGCCTCTCTCTCTCTCTCATAAATAAATAAATAAATAAATAAATAAATAAATAAATAAATAAAAAATCTTTTTAAAAAATGGGCAAAGGACCTGACTAAACATTTTTCTAGAACAGACAGACAAATGGCCAACTATACACGATGGGTGCCCACATCACTAATCATCAGGCAATAAAGTCAAATCAAAACTACAATGAGCTATCATCTCCTACCTGTTAGGAGGGCTAGTACCAAAAACAGGAGATACAATTGCTAGCAAGGATATAGAGAAAAGAGCCTTTGTGCACTGTTGGTGGGAAGAGTAAACTAGTATGGCCACTATAGAAAACAGTATGAAGATTCTTCAAAAAATTAAAAATAGAACTACCACATCATGCAGCAATTCTACTTCTGGATTATTCCAAAGGAAACAAAATCAGTATCTCAAAGAGATATCTGTCTCCTAAGTTGATTGCAACATTATTCGGACTAGACAACATATAGAAACAACTTAAGTCTCTGAGACAGATGAATGGATAAAGAACACCTGATACATACACACACATGGGAATATTCAATCTTAAGAAAGAAGGAAATTCTGCCTTATTCGACAACATGGATGAAGCTAGTGAACATTGTGCTAAGTGATATTAGCTAAAAAAAGAAAGGTATGTATGGTATCACTTATATGTGGAATTAAAAAAAAAAAAAAAACTGAACCAGAAACAGTAGAAAAGTGGTTACCAGGAGCTGAAGTTGAGGGAATTAGGAAAAGTTTGGCAAAAGGGTACCCCCCCCCAAAAAAAAAGGTCCCTAATTTATCAGCTGTGACACTGAAGTTCAACTTTATTTTTTATTTATTTTTTTAAAGATTTATCCATTTATTTGAGAGTGAAAGACAGCACATGAGGGAGGGGAGGGGACAGAGGGAAGGGGAGAATCTTAAGCAGACTGCACTGAGCACTGAGCCTGACATGGAGCTTGATCTCACAACCCTGAGGTAACTACCTGAGCTGAAACCAAGAGTCAGACGCTTAACTGACTGCACCACTCAGGTGCCCCTGAAGCTCATTTTTAAATCAGGAATTTGGAAAACTCATATTCCACCAGAAAAAAGCAAATGGTGATTATATTCATGGGTCAGAATATATCTACTCCCAAATTTGCCTGAAAAATATTTGTAAGGGATAACAATTTTTAAACCCCTATAATATCACAAGTAAATAAACCAGAAAAGACTTGTAGGGAATAACAATTTTTAAACCCCTATAATATCACTAGTAAATAAACCAGAAAAGACAAAATTAGAAATAGTTGTTTATTGTATTCCAAGATATGAAAGAAAGAAAACCATGTTAAATCAAGAGATGAGGAAGTTAAGAGAGTTTCTTGACAATTTGAAAAGGAATTTGGGGGTACTTTAGAAGATTTTGGAGGTTAGTAGGCTTAGTTTTTAATTATGTCTAAGAACCACCAAATCTGTGTTTTTCCATTTCCTTATTGCAGATATGACACTAACAGGCATTATTTTAAATATAAGATTCACAATTTTTTTAAAGATTTTATTTACTTATTCATGAGAGACACAGAGAGAGAGGTAGAGACACAGGCAGAGGGAGAAGCAGGCCCCACGCAGGGAGCCGGATGTGGGACTCAATCCCGGGACTCCAGGATCACACCCTGGGCCGAAGGCAGGCACTAAACCTCTGAGCCACCCAGGGATCGCTAACATTCACAATTTTTTTAAGGATTCATGATGTAATGAAGAGAAGTCAAGAGGAAAAGACATATTGGTATTAGATACAAACTCTGTGCTACACACTGTTAGGTGTCTTAGAAATGTTGCTTTATTTAATTCTCACAATAATATGGTGATACAGATAGTTGATTCCCATACTATTCCCACCCTGATTAAGAAATTGAAACTGAGAGAAGTAATGTGCCCAAAGGTACACGGCTAGTAAAATTGCAGCACTACAACCCAAATCATGGTCTTTAACTTAATGTTATTTCATTTTTTTAATTAATTGATTTATTTGAGAGAGAGAGAGGGCTGGGGGTGCAGGTGGGGGCAAAGGGACAGGAGAAGAGAATCCTAAGTAGACTCAGAGGCTGATGGGGGCTCCATCCCACCAACCAGAGATCACAGCCTGAGTGAAAACCAACAGCTGGTTGCTCAACCAACTGCACCACTCAGGTGCCTCTCATGCTGTTTCTAATATCAGCATTTCACTTCTAGAAAAACAGGAATAAAAAAGGGGGATAAAGAAAAAAAAAGGAGAGACAAAGAGTGAAGAAAGAGTTGAAAGACCAGAAATTTTCCTTGAGTAGGTAAAAATGGGAAATGAGAAAAGGAGAAGTATGATAAATCTGTAGAAGAAAATTATTATCTAGGGGCAGCCCAGGTGGCTCAGCGGTTTAGTGCTGCCTTCAGCCCAGGGCCTGATCTGGAGACCCAGGATCGAGTCCCACGTCGGGCTCTCTGCATGGAGCCTGCTTCTCCCTCTGCCTGTGTCTCTGCCTCTCTCTCTCTGTGTGTCTCTCATAAATAAATAAAATGTTTAAAAAAACAAAGAAAGAAAATTATTATCTAAAACAAAATTAGCTAATTTGGGTGCAGCAGACAACAGGAGAAAAGAAAGAGGATGAAATGGAAATTAGTTTTAAGGGTACATACAGGTTAGCTATTTCAGTTCCTTACTCTGGAAGGTTCAGGTTCAAAATACTAATTATTTAAGTATTTATCTTGGGAGGTATATAGTCATTCTATATGAAGGATGCAACCATTACACAAAGAATTCTATAAGTTTTTAAAAATTTCCTTCAGTGTTAGTGTTCGAGCAAGAAAACAAGCCTTACTTCTTGACAACCACATCTGTTTCTGACTAAAAGTCACATGGCCCAACTTGATGAACTAGTTTATTCACCCAAGTAGAAGATTCCACATTACTCGTTGCTACTTACAGTCTCTTTATACTTACACTTTTTAATTCCAGTTTACATTTATACTATTATTAGTTTTATAACGACCTGGTCAATTGGTTTTTGAAATCCCATCTTTGCTTACAGAGGAATAACTTGAAAAGGTGAAGGAATGAACCCAGTTTTCTCATCTCATCTAGATAATCCCTAAAAGTCTTCTTAACTCCAATAACAAAAAAGAGAAAATATACCTCTGTTTCTGTTCCACAGCCATAATAAATTTGGCATCTTTCACTAGAACAGAAGCAGCCTGTTGCACACCTTTCCTTGTTGCACAAAACTAAAAATAAATGAATAATTCTTGGATTAGTCATATTAAAAACTGAGCATTATGCTAAAAATAAGCAACAAACAATCCTTACCACAAGTGTGGGTTTCTGATCAGAGTATGTTCGTATAACACCAGCAATTTTGTAGTTGAGGGTTAAATCAAACTTAAATTCAGTTTGGTTACTTCCGCAGGGGAATCCAAGGACCACTTTCTGAAGTTTCACTGGCCTATGTTTCTCATCCATTTTCAAACATACTGCAGGTCTTTCACCATCTGAAAGCCATTCTGCAATCTTTAAATAACAGAAACATACATTAAAAGTTTTTTCTAGACAAGTTTTATGATTAAAAATAACTCAATAGTAGACTACTTAAAGTCAAGGTATAAAAACAATCAAGTAGTCTTTTTCAGTGTTACATATTCCAGCGACACTATTCTATTGATATATTGGTAAATATTATCAGTAGCAGTATTTTAGGTTATACCCACTTTTCAACATGGTAAACTCCCAATTATTTTGTTTTATTTTCCTAAGAGCCCAAAATAAAATTAAGATTGATTTTGCAGAAAAACTGAATTTGTCATTATCATTATAACCTTCCTATTTTTCATAACTATGACTTAAATATGCATGACACATCTTTTGAATTGTGCTAAATAATAGCCAAACAGTAACAAAGTTATGGTTGGCTTAGACTGGCAAGGGTTGACAAAATTTTTAAACAAAGGGCAAATAAATCTTGAGAGATGGGAGTGTCAAAAGCATAATTCAGACTCAGTGCTGGAGCCACTTGTTAATTTCTGAAGCTATGACGAGCAATTCTTATCATCTTATAACCTGGTTAGTAATCAGGCTTCATGCCCTGCTCTGCAACTGACCATTGCTTTGACAGGAAGATGGATTAATGAGTTTATAGTTGCAGGGGATGGAAATATTAAAATATTTTCAAGGCTATCATGTATGCAAATAAGATCACACAAGAATTTAATCTGAAAGGAGCAAAAGGCTAAGAGTGAAAACCTTCATTTAGGATTTGTATAAAGAGACAGGAAAGTAGCATTCACAGATGTAGTTATTATCAAAAATGGGAAAAGAATTTCAAGAATTACAGAATATTGATATTTAATGACTGCTTACAAATCAATAAGAAAAGTTTATTATCCCAATGTGAAAAAAAGGGTAAAGAACGTGACCTGGCAAGGTGCAAAAATGTTGATTAATATATTAAAAATACTCCCCTCAGTAAAAATCAAAGCAGTACAAATTTTAAAATAAAGTGTATTTTAAACAAGAAATTTGACAACTATTTGTTTCAAAAAATTTTACTTATTTATGAGAGGGAGAGAGAGAGAGAAGGAGTGGGGAGAGGAGCAGAGGGAGAAGCAGACTCCCCACTGAGCAGGGAGCATGATGCAGGGCTGGATTCCAGGACCCCAGGATCATGACCCGAGCCAAAGGCAGATGCTTACCTGACTGAGCCAGCTGAGGCACCCCAACAACTATTTAAATGTAATAATAACAATAATTTGTTATAAACCCAGTGTTAGAATACAGAGAAATGGCTGAGGATGGAAGTATAAATGACTATACCATTTATTAAAACCACTGTGTCCTTAGAGTTTTACATATCCTTTGACTCAGTTATTTCACTCTAGAAGTTCATCCTAGAGAAATAATCATGATTTTTTTTTAATTTTTATTTATTTATTTTAGAGAGAAAGAGGGCATGAGAGCAGGGTGAGAGGTAGAAAGAGAAGCAGACTCCCCGCTGAGCAGGGAGCCCAATGCAGGGGTCAATCCCGAGACTCTGGGATCATGACCTGAGCCCAAAGCAGACGCTTAACCGACTGAATCACCCAGATGCCCCTATCATGATGTTTTCAAAGATATTATTAACTTTAGCATCATTTACAATAGCAAAAATGGAAACAATCTTTCATCATTAAAGCATTAGATAGATAAATCATAATAAACCCACAAAAGTTGTACTAAAGAAGAGTATCTAAGGACATGGAAATGTCTGTAGGTGACATGCAAGTCATAAAGAGCATGCATAATATGATTTCACCAATACGTCTGGAAAGATAAACACTAGGTTTCTGTTGATCATATATACTCAAAATACTTATAGTTTTTTGAGTATAGAGATCAAGTATAGTCTTGAATATGAACAAAACAAGCTGTCAACTTAAGAACTATAAATGAATGATTACTTTTGCCAAATTAAAGATAAAGGCATAATTTTCCATTGGATTAGACAATATGGGAACTATTTGTCAAATTTCTAAGTAGTAGGAGAAAAACGTCATACCAGGCTGAGAAGTAAATAGGAGTGAGAAACAATGAAACTGTATTATTTTTTAAGAAGTTTACCCAAATAATGAAGAAAAAAATTAAGACACATATTTATTATAGCAAGTATAATACTGAATACAACTATTTTCACTTTTGTACCTATCATTAGTGCTTACCATAACACGTCACATAGAATATGGAAAGGTGAGTGGTAATCACTTAAGCAATTATTTTCATTTTCCACCATACTTTGATATACAGCTAGAGTCAGATGATTAAAACAACCATAACAAATTATTAGTCACGTTATTATGAGGTATCTGAAACCCATAAAAGCCAAGACTTTTAGATACTAGTAAACAACACACTTGTACCAAAAACGTTTCATTAAACCAAATCAACCAAATATTAAGACCTAATACTGCCACACCTATGAGATCTAACCAGAACTTTCTACAACATACTTTCCTATTAAATTGGTTATAGGATTTACAGGAAAAAAAAAATCCTCACTTTCCTCTAGGATTAAATGACAAAATATTTCACCAGTCATAAAAAAATCTGGTAGACTAAAATTCTAACTTACATCCTCAGCATTTGGAATCGTTGCAGACACAGCTACAAATCTCATTGGAATAACTGTACTATTTTCTGAAGGAGGAGATAAAGACTGTACAGTTTTCATTCTGCTGACTACAACTTCAAGAGTTGGTCCCCGATTTTCATCTTTTACAACATGTACCTAAGAAAGAAATCAAGAAAAAATGATTGGCTATAAAAATTAAAAACTATTTAATCAATTAAAATCCATAATAATATTAACATTATTCTTTAAGAAAATAAGCCTTTCCACTTGAAGGGATAAAACAAAGACACAGTTTGGTTGAAAAGGTCATTTCTTTCTATCTATTCTAATCACTATTTTACGTTTATCTCTGGAAATAAGTAATGTGTTCACTACCTCATCAATGAGAAAGAGTCTAACCAGCTGGACCAAAGAGTTGTCTCTCCATTTCCTAGTCATGCTATCCCATTTTTCCTAAAGAAAAAAATACAACTGGTTTAACATGGTAGGAAATTATAATAAATATTAAGATATCAATAAAAATTTTAACATGATATAAACAATAGGCAATATTTTAATTCATGTCTTAAAAGTATCCTGAAAAAGATTTAAAGATTAAAAACATTTTAAAGGATTCTGATAGTCTTACAAGTGCTTCAAAAACAAAACCCCTATTTATTTTTAAGTTTAACCAAAAATATACAAAATTATAGTCTAATTACCTTTTTTAAGTCCTACGAAGGTCCTCCCTCTGTAATACATTAAAACTTGGATAAAAGAGTACAAGCAAAAAGTATGATTACAAATTATCCTCAATAACAAATTGCCTGTTCATGTCTTTTGCCTGTTTCCCATTTGGTAATTTGTCTTTTATTTACTGATTAGTAAATACTTTATATAACCTGAACACTAGATTTTTCATGTTTGTTTTTTACATCACAAATACATTCTTCTACTTTGTATTTTCTTTTAACTTTTATTCTTCGTGAAGAGAAAGATATTTTCTAATGAACGAAGGAAATAATAGAGTATAAATAACACCTACGGGAGTTGTCATAATAATATGGGCATGTTGGATCTCAAATAGGTCATCCATTACTGTATCTCCAGTGAGTTCTTTACAATTCAATCCTATTGGTCCAAATTTTTCTTTCCAATCATCGAAACGCTGACTACACAGGGCTTTTATTGGTGCCACTATAGCAATAGAAGATATTTATTTTGAATGTCAGTACAACTTTAAAATTACTTTCACAAACACTGGTTAATAAAATTAGGGTAAAACTATACATCTAGGAACTGCCTAATATTTATAAATTGAAAGAGTTAATATACGCATATTACTTAGAGATACAAATATAATCACCAGACTGAACTAAAAATAGAAAAAGAAGTAACTGTTCAGGGTATTATAACTAAAAGCACAGAGATGTAAAGCAGATTACTGGTCTTCATTATAAGCCTTTTCGTGATAATATATCTTTCAACCATGTATATATAAACTACTTTGATGAAAAATTTAAAATATATATATACCTAAGAAAAGAGAGGAGAGGTTCCCATGAAAATTTTTTAGAATTACAAAATGTTTGAATTTATTTTTCTTGTTGTCCTTTAAAAAATAAACATGTAAAAGTCAAATTCTCAATTCAAATACTAGTTTTTATTTACAACTCAGGGAAAATGTGTTTTGAATTTAATATAACAGACAAAAGCAAATGTGATCTTCATTAAAAAATGTATGGAGAACCAAATATTAATTCCTATGGCTCGAATTCGAATTTCTTACTTTGTCTCAATGTTTTTGCATTACTGTAATTAATTACTCTTACAATATATAAATACTTACTATAAACAATTTTTATGTTTGACCATGGCAATGGTACTTCCATTAACAATCTTGTTATAGCTAGTTCAAACACCACAGTTTTCCCAGAACCAGTTGGAGCACAAATCACAAAATTCCTATCTGTGTAAAGAAGCTAAAAAATAAAAAAAAAAACTTTTTAAATAAAATTTAATCAATCATGGAATATATAGCATTTTTCATTCACACTCTCAATATTCTCATAGAAAATATGTAAGAAAGACTCCGGAAGAAGAATTCACAAAATTCCTATCTGTGTAAAGAAGCTAAAAAATTAAAAAAAAAAAAACTTTTTAAATAAAATTTAATCAATCATGGAATATATAGCATTTTTTATTCACACTCTCAATTTTCTCATAGAAAATATGTAAGAAAGACTCCGGAAGAAGAATTCAAATTATTTTTACCTTTAAACTTATTAAAATTCTAACCTTGCTTGGATCCACAACCCTCAAAAAAAAAAAATACTAATAATAATTTACCATTTTGCTTTACTTGTGAAAGTAAATTGTTAGGCTAGAAGAAAATAATTTATTTAGCTTTGAAAGAAATTTTATAAATCTAATAAATATAAACAAGCCCACCTATGAAAGACGCATGATTTCATTTAGCAAACATTTTTTGAGTTCATACAATGTACCAGTCACTGCACGTGGCATTGGAAACAGAAAGATGAATGTGATCTAGTCCTTACCCTTAGAGAACACACAATCAAATTAGAAGAGGCAGATAAGTAAAAATAATAAAATACTTACATCATCAAAAGCTTTGGACTGTATATAGTTGAAATATGGGAATTCTTTGAAAATACTTCTAAATTTTGCAGCTTAGAATAGCATTAAGGAGTCAAATATTTCACAATTTTAAGAATTGGTTACTTTTAATTAATTTATGTATTTTTGATTACTTTTAATTCAAAAATTCAATTAATTAATATTAACTGTGACAATGTTTAATGATGAGGCTTTAATACTTGCTGTTTTAACATCATAAGAAAGGAATTAATAGAGAGACGGACCAATGTGGCAATATAAGAAGCTCCTGAACTTTCCCTCCTCCCACAGATGCACCAAAAATACAACTACAAGGAGCAATTCTGAGAAAAATCCAGAAATTCACTGACTCCTACACATTGGGTAAATGAAAATACTCCCAATGAAATGGGTAAGAAAGACTGAGACAACTGTAACCCTAAATCCCATCCTTGGCACAGCATCATACAATTAAGAAGGAACTCCCAACTCCCAGCTTCTCCCTGAGGAGCAAAGATTTTGGACCACATGTCTAGAGCCCCAACCTTTAAAGCTCCCACCCGGGGGATAAACCCCCCAAACACCCAACTCCATAAGCCAACAGGGCTTGCATTTATGAGACCCAAAGGACTATAGCAAACAAACAGTTCTTACATGGGCACAGGAACAACCCCTCTACCTCTGCAGGTATATATTCAGGCTCAATGCAGAGGGAACAGCAAAAAATGTTCATCTCCAGTTTCTACCTGGAAAGGATTTCACTTCATACTTTCTCAGCTGCTATCTCAGGTTCTGGCTTCTAATCAGCCTGCACCTAGGTGCTGATTACAATCCTCTCCTTTTGGACATTGATAAGTTTTGGCACAACTATTAGAAGCAACTAAGAACTAAGACAGTGAGTTAGGCAGTCAGAAAGGTTTTAAAGAAAACTAGGATCTTGGGCTAGGTTAACTGATGAGGCTCATCTCCTATACAAGACCAGTCTGTCAAGCCTGGGGGAGGTGGATGTTTTATCTAATGTCTGGAACCAGAACAGAGGGTTAAAAAAAATTAAGAAATGGGAATATGTTTCAAACAAAAAACAGGATAAATCTCCAGAAACCAAACTAAATGAAATAGAGGTAAGTGATTTAATTTACCAAACATTTTTAAATAATGCATAAAGATGCTCCTTAAGGTCAGGAAAGCAATGCATAAACAAAGTAAGAATTTCAACAAAGTCATACAAGTTATAAAAATGTACCAAACAGAAATCATAGAGTGAATGACTATAATAAATGAACTGAAAAACTCAATAGAGGGATTCAACATCAGACAAATCAAACAGAAGAAAGGACCACTGAACTTAAAGATAGGGCAATGGACTTAATCCAGTCAAAGGAACAAAATGAAAAAAGAATTAAAAAAAAAATGAAGATGACTTAAGGGATTTATTTTATACTGATACCAAAGCCAGATAAGAATACTACAAGAAAAGAAGATTACAGGCCAGTATCACTAATGAACACAGACACAAAAATGCTCTACAAAATATTAGCAAACTAAACTCAATAGTACATTATAACAGTCATACACTCATAATCAAATGGAATTTATTTCTGGAATATAAAGATGGTTCAACATCTACAAATCAATCAACATGATACTCTCACGTTAAAAAGTTAAAGATTAGGGGTGCCTGGCTTGCTCAGTCAGTAGAGCATGTGACTCCTGATATTAAGGTCATGAGTTCAAGCCCCACAATGGGCATAGAGCTTATTTTAAAAAAAGGTTAAAGATAAAAACCATATGATCATCTCAATACATGCAGAAAAAGCATTTGACAAATATAGTATCTTTTCATGATAAAAACTGTCCAGAAACTGGGTTAAAAAGGAATGTACCTCAATATAATAAAGGCCATATATGACAAGTTCATAGCTTACATCATATTCAATGGCAAAAAGCTGAACATTTCTGTCTAAGATTAGGAACAAGTATGTCCACTTTCACCACTTTTATTCAACTATTAGTGGAAATCCTAACCAGAGCAATTAGGCTAGAAAGAGATATAAAAGGTACCCAAACTGAAAAAGAAGAAAGAAAAGTCTCTATCCACAGACAACATATTATATATAGAAAATCCTAATACTTCACCAAAAAACTGTTAGAACTAATACGCAAATTCAGTAAAGTTGCAGGACACAAAATTAATATACAAAAATCAGCTGTATTTCCATACACTAACAACAAAATACCAGAAAAAGAAATGAAGAAAACCATCTCATTTACAATAGCATCAAAAAATAAAATACCAAGGAATAAAGTTAACCATCCAATGTAGCATTAAAAATAAAATGCTAACAAGTAAATTTAACCAATAACTATAAGACACTGACAAAAGAAATTGAAGACACAAAAAAATGGAAAGATATTCCATGTTTAAGGATTCAAGAATCGATACCGCTAAATTGTAAACTGCCAAAGAAATGTACAGATTCAATGTAATCCTTATCAAAATTCCAACTGCATTTTTCAGAGAAATATGAAAAACAATCCTAAAATTCATATGGAGCTACAGAAGACCCCAAATAGCCAAAGCAATCTTAAGAACAACAAATCCAGAGGCATCACACTTTAATATCCAAAATATCCAAGGAACTCATACAACTCAATAACCAAAAAACCCCCCAAATAATCCAAATATCAGACACTCTGTGGATTGGGAATATTTTTACAAATCTAGTATTTTTTGAAAAGTAATTTGCAGTTTACCTATAATCTGATTTACATGTCTGGGCATGCTGCTCCCTCTGCATTGAGCCTCAATGTATACCTGCAGAGGAAGAGGGGTTGTTCCTGTGCCCATGTAATAACTGTTTGTTTGCTATAGTCCTTTGGGTCTCATAAATCCAAGTCCTGTTGGCTTATGGAGTTGGGTGTTTGGGGGGTTTATCCCCTGGGTGGGAGCTTTAAAGGTTGGGGCTCTAGATATGTGGTCCAAAATAATCCAATTTAAAAATGGGCAAAGAACCTGAATAGACATTTTTCCAAAGAAAACACAAATGGCCTATAGTACATGAAAAGATGCTCAATGTTACTAATCATCTGAGAAATGCAAATTAAAACCACAATGAGATATTACCTCACATCTGGTAGGATATGAATTTATCAAAAAAAAAAAGATAAATATGGCGAGGATGTGGTGAAAAGGGAACCCTTAGACACTGTTGGTAGGAATGTAAAGGGGTACAGCCATTATGGAAAACAGCTGGAGGTTATGATCTAGCAATTACACTTCTGGGTACATATTCAATGTGGGGCTTGAATTCACAACCCTGAGATCAAGATCTGAGCTGAGATAAGGAGTCAGTTACTAAATGGGCTGAGCCATCCAGGTGCTCCTAGGATACATACTCATAGGAAACAAAATCAGTATCTCAAATAACTGTAATCCTTTGTTTCACTGAAGCATTATTCACAATAACCAAGGTATGGAAACAATCTTAAGTGCCTGTCAAGAGACAAATGGATAAAGGAAATGTGAAATACACACACACACACACACACACACACTGAAATATTATTCTGCCTTAAAAATGGAAGGGAATTCTGCCTTTCTTTTCTTTTCTTTCTTTCTTTTTTTTTTTTTTTTGACAAATTGGATGAACCTGAAGGGCATTATGCAAAATCAATTAGTCAGAAAGAGAAAGAGAGGTGATGGAGAGTGGAAACTAACTTAATGGTGGCAACTTATTACAATGCATATGTACGTCAAATTATCATGTTGTACATCTGATATAGTACATTCAAATTTTATTTGTCAATTATACCTCAATTAAGCCAGGAGGGGAGAGAAATTAACAGAAATTATCACAGTCCCCAGTAACACTCCATATTCTGAAAAAATTTGTAAAATCCCAATGTGGAAACAAGGTTTATACAGGGTTATAATTTGACAATTAAATCTGATGGAGTAGATCCCTGGGTGGCTCAGTGTTTTAGTGCCTGCCTTTGGCCCAGGGCATGATCCTGAAGTCCTAGGATCAAGTTCCACATTGGGTTCCCCTGCATTGGAGCCTGCCCGGAGCGTAATCCTGGAGACCTGGGATCGAGTCCCACGTCGGGCTCCCTGCATGGAGCCTGCTTCTCCCTCTACCTGTGTCTCTGCGTCTCTCTCTCTCTCTCTCTCTCTTGTCTGTCTCTCATGAATAAATAAATAAAATGTTTAAAATAAATAAATAAATCTGACAGAAAAGATGTAGAAACTTGCATATGTGCCAGTATTTCAAAACTAAGTGTATAATTTATCTTTGGAAGAGTGGTGTTTTTTTATTCATGTTGAGTAGGCCATTTGATTTAATATCTTCTTTAAAGTTCCAAATTTCACATTTTAACTGTTTCATTAGCTGATCTGTGTTTCTGGTCACCTAATCCTGAAATGCTTTGTTTTCAATAATTTAGTTGTACTAAGTGGTGGATTTAATTGCAATTATCAGCATATTGGCTCTATAAGACCTTAAACTGTCCTTCCTCTTTAAGAAAGCTCAAAAATACTAATATATATGAAGAATAAATTGTCCCCTCTCCAAGCTGAGAGTCCATTGTCAGTTCAGGAAATATTTGTACTTACATGGTATTCTTCTTAGTCTGAGTCACAATTATCAACCACAGTTATTAAACACTATATACAAAATACATTACTGGATTTAGAAAGCTATGGGAAGCTGTAAAGAAGAAGATGAGTTCTTACAATGGAAGTTATTTTATTCTATTAGGAAACATAAAACAATATATCTGAGAATTCAAATACATAATTGTTTAAGCAATTACATTTGTATGAACATATACAAAGACTGATGGTCTGTAGTAAGTGATCTTGTTAAAAAATTAAATGAGAACGATTCCCTGCTTTGTCTCAAAGCATATGGCTACAAGGACCTACATGATCTTGCCTCTCCCCCTACATTTTTGTGATTCTGACCTCAGGTCCTACTAATCTTGCTTCTGACTAATCTCCTCTAGCTATATCGGCCTCTTTTCTGTTCTTCAAAAACACTGGCCATGTTCCTGCTGTACAGCCTTCCCTCTGCCTAGACTGCTTCCCTCATTTCCTTCACTTCCTTCAATTGCTTACATCTCTTTTCAAGAAGACCTACCCAAATTACTCTACTTAATTCTAAACCTGAGCCCCCAATTATAGCATCCCCAATTTAATATCCCTTACTTCTGCTCCACTTTTTTTATTTTCCATATTATTCATTGCCTTCTAACATACTATATGACTTATTTATACACTGTTACAATTGTTCAGATCTATCTTCTTCCCCACACCTAACCCAAGAATGTTAACTCCTCAAGGGCAAGGATTCATTGTCTGTTTCCTTAACTGACATATCCCAAGTACCTAGAACAGTGCCTAGCACACAGTAAGCACTCAATTAATATGTTTGCATTTATTAAATCAAGTAGATTATATACAAATCTTCATTTTACTTTCAGTTGTACAGAGTATCAGAATATTTGTGCCAAAACAAAAGTGTAATTTTGAGTTTGTCAATCCATCAAGCTTTTGAAAGAATCTCATTTTTCCTTCAAAATATGTCTCTTCCTATAAAATATTTATTTGTAACAAGCCCACAAGTGAGCCATCATGCTGGTTTTTGTCTCATTAGGTAGTTCCACATCAATTTACATTCACAAAAATGAATCTTTGATTCAGGGTACATGTAGAATTAGTTTTCCAGCTCATGAGAAAACTCAACTACTAACATCATTTATCATCACTATAAACACTTGATATCAAGTTTTTCCTTTCATTCAACAAACTCTCAGCAGTGTCACTGCAATTATATGTTATAACAGGTAGGAAAATGTCTGTAGAATTGAAAATGACAAGACTACTATAGCAAAATCAAACTGACCAAGCTTCTAGTATCCTGAGGATTCAAATATAGTAAAATACCATAAAAGAATCAGAATATATGTTGTGTCCAAGTAATTCCAAAACTCTCAAATTATCATGAAAAGTATTTAATCTTCCACTTTATTTACTTCTTTTTTAAATTTTTATTTTTTTATTTGAGAGAGAGCACAAGCAACAGGGAGGGGCAGAGGGAGAAGCAGACTCCCCGCTGAGCAGGGAGTCCTAAGTGACGACTAGACCTCAGGACCTAAGATCATGACCCAAAAAGATGCTTAACCAATTGAGCCACCCAGGCGCTCCTAGTCTTCCACTTTAAATACAGACTTAGAAATAATAAAGAGCAGCAGCTCTGTGAGTTTGACAGCAAATGAACATTTTGGACAATAAATCAATGCACACAAGAGTAGGCAATAGTCTTAAATAACAGAGACCTAAACAATAGAACCATTTCAGCTGTGCTAATATAGCATGAAAATATTTAAAACTCTTCAAAAGTTACTGTCATATTACGGCAAGTTCCAGTAAGGGATAAGAAGCCTTTCTCATCATACAGATAATGAAACTAACTTTTAACTGGTTAAGGCTAACCTATTTCCTATGTTCCAACTGTATTTACATCACCAGAGAGAAGAAAATACAGCAAAATTGAGACACCATGCTGAAGAGAAGCACTAAAAGCTGACAATATCTGAAGTTATGATATCATCATCTATTGCCCTTTATTGTTCTCTCCTTCCATTCTTAGTTCAGTTATCTGCACTGGAGGCAAATTTTCATGATTGATCAGGCAAATATCTTCTAACCATACCTCAGAATTATCTCAGTCCCCTGAGTACACAGGATTAGAATCACTCTTCCCTAGATTCCTCCAGCTCAGCTACCCAATATCTGGAATTTATTTTCTGTTTTGCCAACTAGACAATAACTTTTATGGAGCCTAGAGCTTTCCCCAGCTTTGAGTCATTAATTCCACATTCCTAAAGCATGGTTTTGATGATATAACTTGGATCTGCTCAAAAATACTGCATGATTTCTCCTCATTGCTTAATAAGTTAAAAAAACCTCCAGACTTTGGAATCCATGGCATTAAATAGCCTGATCCTAAGATATCAATCTTAGGATCATCAAACATTATTTCCTACTACCCCTGTAATCATAGCTCTTATTTCAGCCAAACTGGGATGCTGGTTCTTTCTAACATATTCCACACTATTTTACCCCCAGCTTGACTCATGGCTACTCTTTTGCCAGAACAGCTTCCTTTACCTGCCTTTCAGTGTCTTCAGAGATAGGAAGATAAATAAGGAGTGGCCTTTCCCTTCAAGGAGTTCATAGGTCACAGGGAAATGGTCACATAATAGTCATAGCTGCTGGATTATAATAAAAAACAGTAAGTACACTATGTTATAGACATACACAGGGCATCAAAAAAGCAAAGAGGATGTTACCTCCAAAACACACATAAAAACTCAAAATATTTATATTGGAATGCCCAGACATGTAAATCAGATTATAGGTATAAACTGCAAATTTCTTTTAAAAATTCCTAGCTTTGTAAAAATATTCCCAATCCGGGCATCCTGGGTGGCTCAGCGGTTTAGCACCATCCTCAGCCCAGGGTGTGATCCTGGAAACCTGGGATCGAGTCCCACATCAGGCTTCCTTGCATGGAGCCTGCTTCTCCCTCTGCCTCTGTCTGTGCCTCTCTCTCTCTCTCTCTCTCTCTCTCATATAGATATATGTCTCTAATGAATAAATAAAAATCTTAAAAAAAATTTCCCAATCCACAGAATGTCCCATTCTCATTTATTTCCACTAGCCATGTTTATCCAAATATGCTATCCTTAACCAAAGTGTAAGAAATTATCTGTATCTGTTTGTAAGTAAATATGCTCAGAATTCAGCCAATAATTCAAATCTTATTTCTGTACTTATCTTATCACAAACTGGTAACAAGCAATTCACAAACTGGCACCAGTCTGCAGACCACACATTGAATAGCACTGACAATCACACACACTGGATCTCTTACGTGATTCAAAAGATTCACTTTTCCTTCTTTTTCTTTGTCAACCAAAAAAAAAAAAAAAGACACAATGGAATAATATGCTTACAGATTTTTATTTCAAACATAAAGCTGCTGTAGTAAAATAATTTAAAGGATACGGATTTCTGTGACAGCCTTCAAAGAATCTAAATCATTTTCTGTTACCCCTAAAAAAAATTCAACAAATTTATACAAGTATTTTTTAATCTCTCCCATGCAAACTGGTTTAATAAAACTAGTATAACTTTTTTATTAAGAGCACAGTTAAATTTTAGATCATAGTTATTTCATTTTGTATTTTTTTTAAGTAGGCCCCACACCCAACACAGAGCTTGAACTCATGACCCTGCTCTACCAACTGACCCTAGATCAGGCACCCTAGATCATAGTTGTAAAATGCAATATGATCAAGAAATGCAGAAATTTTACACAGATAACCTACTCAAATTTATTATTTTTTTATTCTTCCTTAATGCTGAAAAATACAGACCAGTTTGTACCATTATAAAACCAACTGAAAAAGCAAGGAATTACCTTGAACTTCATGAGGTTGGGATGCAACTGAAAAAGTTGGTCCTTTGAATATGTCTTCTCTGATTTCAGAAGCTGAAACAGCATTGCTTGCTGTAAACATATTAATGTCTGAATATTGATGTTTCTGCTTACTATTGCTACATTTCCATGATTCCCCTTTGTTCATTTCTGTTGGGACAATTTTCACTGAGCCAACAGAAGACTCCAAGTTTGTACTGTCATTAGAATAAACACCCTCATGTATATTGTCAGATATTTTAAATAATCTGCAAAACAAAAAACAAAACAAAACATGTTTGTACTTGTAACAGCTGCTTAGAAATGGGAAAAACTATTGGCCCCTTTAAAAATGCCCCATAAATTATGGTTTATTCAAACATAAAATGTAATCTTTCTCCTAAAATATAACTTGCTAAATTTACCACTGAATTATGTCACTTTTCAGAAATTCAAATCCCTTACAGAAGAACCCCTGAGACAGCTCCAAGGATATCTGTCTCCTGCTATTCAGACCCTTTTCAAATTAGGACTTCATGTCAGGTCAGAATCACATGACTAGCAGAGTATTGCAGAAGTACAAGTGCGTGACTACCAAGGGAAGGTCACAAAAGATCCTGACACTTTTGCATACTCTCTTGGATCATTCACATTCGGAAGAACTAGCCACTACATCATAAGAATACACAGGCAACCATGTGGAGAGGCCCATGTAGACAGGTATTGTGGCTTCTTGTCAGTAACAGCATCAACTTCCCAAACATTATCCACTAATCATTTTAATATAAATAATACTAAGTATAGGCATCAAGAAGAATACTTTGCAAAGAAGTATTTTCTTTGCAAAACATGGGCCATCTTTAAGATTGCAATTTATTATATTCAACTGATCAAAAGACAACCCATCAAACTTATTTATTCACCATAGCCCTAAGGAAGTGACCATTAAAGTTCCTAATACAGGGGTGCCTGGGTGGCCCAGTGGATTAAGCATCCAACTCTTGATTTTAGCTCAGGTCATGATCTCAGGCTTCTGGGATCAAGCCCCACTTAGGGTATGGAGCTTGGAGTATGGAATATGGAGTATGGAGCTTGGAGTATGGAGTATGGAGCTTGGTTAAGAATCTCTCTCTCCGGGATCCCTGGGTGGCTCAGCGGTTTGGCACCTGCCTTTGGCCCAAGGCCTGATCCTGGAGTCCCGGGATTGAGTCCCACATCGGGCTCCCTGCATGGAGCCTGCTTCTCCCTCTGCCTGTGTCTCTGCCTTTCTCTCTATCTGTGTCGCTCATGAATAAATAAATAAAATCTTAAAAAAAAAAAAAAAGATTCTCTCTCCCTCTCTCTGCCCTTTTCCACCCCCTCTTGTGCACATATGGGCTTTCTCTCTATCTCAAAAAATAAATTTTTTTTTAAAAAGAGCTCCTAATACAATACTTGTTGTATTACAAAATATTACTTACAAAATAAGTAGGACATGACAGAAGATACTAGTCTTACAGAATTCTATAAGAAATGACATCCAAACAAGTATTGTGCAAATACAAAAGACTTTCTGAATAATTTTTACTATCAATTTTAACAACATGTTTCCATATAAGAAAGAAGGAATCTTTAAAAACACTATAGAATGAGAAATACACTTCAGAACAAACTGTAGGGCTGCATCCTCCAATGCCAGCAGTTCTATCTTTGAAGATTGAAAAATCAAAAGCAGATGGTTAGTTTTGGATAATATAGTAGAATTTGATTACAAAATGGTATTGAGAAAAAAAATGGTATTGAGGACAAGAAAAACAACTTATGCCACAGGATGACTCCTTGCTATAAGCTGTCATATCAGTTAAAAGCATGGACTTCGGAAACAGTCAAACCTGGGTTTAAATCCAGAGCTCTTCTACTTTCTAGCTGTGTGACTTTAGAATTTGAAATAAGTTTTGTGACCTATAAGGACATCATCCATGTGCTAGTTACCTAAATTCTCTGGACCTCAGATTCTTCCTAGTTCCTCTGGAACTCCCACTCCAGTAACTCCCCTATGTCCTCAACTTCTTCACTGATTGTTACAGTTTCTTCCTGGTCTTAACAAAAATATTGCATCGCCCTAAAAATAACTCTTGCTTCTTAAAAAACTGAAGTAGAAACTGCTCATTTTTTCCATATCCAAGTGCACTTGAGGGATGAGACTCTGTGCCTTCTCCATCCCAAATCTACATCATTATTCTTCCATTCTCTTACAAAAGTATTTGTGCTAACTAGTTATAGCACCTTGTAGCCCATGGCATATATCATATATCAACGTCTGGACACTCTACAATCTTTTCCTCTCACTTCCAAATTCTGTCACCATCTATGTTACTTCAATATTCACAGAGTTGAAAAAAAAATTCACCTAGATGAAACATTCAAAATCCTCTCCTCTCCATTTCTTAGGCACTCATCTCCAGTGGCTTTCTCCTTCAAACAATCTCATTCACCTGTTATTCTCTGATCTTAAATACTGTCATTATCCAGAACTGCTCCTCCTCTCAAATCAATCATTCTATCATTCTCTGACCACAGCCTCTTATCTTTTTAGCTTGTTTGCACAAGGTATCAATGAGGTCAAAAAGCAAATTTATTGTAATGAAACTCTTTATTTTCTCCCAAACTATCTTCCCTTCTCTTTTCTCATCTACCTTTAATGGACTTAGATTCCATGGCCTATCTTTTTTACCACTCTTTTACTAATATTTTAAATTCCAATTCTCTTTTATCCTTTTAACATACTTATCTTGCAAAACCTCAAATCCTAGATGAATCGATCTACTTTTTAAAATAACTGCAGGGTGCCTGGGTGGCTGTCAGTTGAGCATCTACCTTCTGCTCAGGTCATTATCCTGGTGTCCAGGTATCAAGCCCTGCATTGCATCAGGCTCCCTGCTGAGGGGGGGGGGGGGGAGCCTGTTTCTCCCTCTCCCTCTACAGCTCCCCCTGCTTGTGCTCTCTCCCTCTCATAAAAAATAAATTAAAAAATCTTTAAAATAATTGCAGACAGGCAGGGGAATACTACTGGAAAAAGCAGTTTGGTAGATGATTCAACACTCTGAACATTAAAATTGAGAGTCAGCAGCAGCAGCAAGACTACAGATATAAGATCAATATACCAAAATCAATTATTGATGTCTATACACTTGCAATGTACAATCTGAAAAAAAATTTGAGTCCATTTATAAGAGCATCAAAAAGAATAAAGTATTTAGGAATAAACTTAACAAAATAAGTATGACTTGTCCACTGAAAATCTCACATTACTGAAAGAAATTAAAGAAAATTTAAACAAATGTAATGATATTCCATGTTCACAAACCAGGAGACTTAATGTTATTAAGATGGTAAA
This sequence comes from Canis lupus dingo, assembly GCF_003254725.2. Classification (NCBI taxonomy): domain Eukaryota; kingdom Metazoa; phylum Chordata; class Mammalia; order Carnivora; family Canidae; genus Canis; species Canis lupus. Next base: position 57,261,837 of record NC_064248.1, on the reverse strand, counting down.
GCTCAAGTTGATCTACAGAATCAACATGTTCCCCATCAAAATCCCAGCTGGCTCCTTTGCAGAAATTGACCAGTTTATTGTAACATTCATACGAAAATGCAAATAACCCAGAAAAGCCAAGAAAATCTTGAAAAAAGGAACAAAATTGGAGGATTCACACATTCCAATTTGAAACTTCACAACAAAAGCTACAGCAGCAATCAAGACATTGTGGGATAGGTCCTTATGTAAAGCATAAGGAAAGACATATCAGTCAATGGAATAGAATTGAGAGTCCAGAAATAAACCTTTATTTAGTAGATAGTTTCCTCACTGGCATAATAGGAAACATACATTTGGTCTTGTTCTAGTTCCTGGCACGGAGTTCCTAAAACCCTTGGAATTTCATGTGATAGAAGTGATAAAAAGCATCTTTTGTTATTCATGACAAACTCCTTTCAACCATACTCGAGTTTATGCTAGTGAAATTACTCCTGTAGGACCCCTGCATAGCTTCAGGATGGGGGTTAATTGCCAGAAAAAAATAAACCCTAATTAGAAAAGGTTAAACTTTTAGCCTTATCTGTGACATCCAAGGAAGAAAGAGGAATGGAGATTGGGTTCAATCACTCACCAATGGCCAATGATTTAATCAATCGTGCCTACCTAAGGAAACTACCATAAAGGAAAAACTCCTAAATGATGGGAGGTTCAGAGAGCATCAAAGGTAGTAAACAGAGGTGCCTGGATGGCTCAGGCAGTAGAGCATCTAACTCTTGATTTCGACTCAGGTCATAATGTCAGGGTTGTGGGATCCAGCCCTAGTTGAGCTCCACGCTCAGTGCAGTCTGCTTGTGCCTCTTCCTCTGCTCTTTCCCCTGCTCCTGCTTTCTCTCTAAAATAAATACAAGCTTTAAAAAAATAAATGTAAGGACTAAAACTACAAAAATCTTAGAAGAAAACGTAGTAGTAAACCTTTATACAGCCTCACTCAGTGTGGAGTCTACTTCTCGCCCTCTAGCCCACATGTACACTCATGAGCTCTCTCCTTAAAATAAATAAATCTTTTTTTTTTTTTTAAGGTTGTAAACACACTAAGGTGCTCATAAGGTGATATACTTGAAGAGGCATTGAAGCTCTACACACCCTCCTTCTCCATACCTTGCTCTATGCATCTCTCCCATTTGGCTGTTCTTGGATTGTATCCTTTATAATGATTTGGTAAACATAAGTATAGTGTTTTCCTCAGTTATATAAGTCATTCTAGAAAATTATTAAACCTAATGTGGGGGTTATGGAAACCCCTAAATTTGTATTCTGCAAGGCAGAAATTTGGGTAGCCTGGAACCCTGTCTGTGGATGACATCTGAAGTGGGGCAGTCTTATGGAATTGAGCCCTTAGCCTGTAAGATGTGATGCTAATTCCGGGAGGTAGTATGAATACAGAATTGAATTGTTGGACACCCATCAGTATCAGAGATGCAGAGAATTGATTGGGGTCAGAAACCTTCCCCTATACCCTATATTTGCAGTCAACTGATTTTCAGTTAAGGTGCTATGACATTCAATGGGGTAAGAATAGTTTTTTCAACAAATGGTGCAAGAACAACAGAATATCTACATGCAAAAAATATGAAGCTGGATTTCTACCTTGCACCACATTGAAAATTAACTCAAAATAGACCTAGCGGCTCAGTAAGCTCTAAAATAGACCTGAGTAGCTCAGTAAGTTGAGCATCTGACTTGATTTCAGCTCAAGTCATGATCTCATACTCCTGGGATCAAGCACCATGTCAGGCTCTGTGTTCAGCACTGAGTCTACTTATACCTCTCCCTCTGCTCCTCCCCCCTGCTCATGTTCTCTCTCTCTCTCTAAAATAAATCAATATAAAAAGTCTTTTTAAAAAATAGATTATATGGGGGATCCCTGGGTGGCTCAGTGGTTTGGTGCCTGCCTTTGGCCCAGGGCATGATCCTGGAGTCCTGGGATCAAGTCCCACATCAGGCTTCCTGCATAGAGCCTGCTTCTCCTCTGTCTGTGTCTCTGCCTCTCTCTCCCTCATGAAAAAATAAAATCTTAAAAGTAAATAAATAAAAGATTACAGACCTAAATGTAAGAGCTAAAACTATAAAAATCTTAAAAGAAAATGTAGTAGTAAATCTTTATACAACCTTGGATTAAGCAATGGTTTCTTGGATATGACACCAAAAGCCCAAGCAACAAAAGAAAAATTAGATAAGTTGGACTCATCAAAATTTAAAACTTTTGGAGTGCTAAGGGTATTATCAAAAAAGTGAAAGAAAACCAACACAAAGAATAGGAAAAATATTACCAAAGCATACAACTGATAAAAGAATTTTATCCAGAATATATAAAGAACTCTTACACCTCAACAATAAAAAGACAGAAAACCCAACTTAAAAAGCAGAGAATCTGAAAAGACATTACTACAAAGGTAATCATACACAAATAACCAATAATCACATGAAAAGATGCCCAATACCATAAGTCATTAGGGAAATGCTAATCAATGAGATGTCACTTCATACCCAGTGGAATGGCTACATTAAAAAAAAACAGGGATCCCTGGGTGGCGCAGCGGTTTGGCGCCTGCCTTTGGCCCAGGATGCGATCCTGGAGACCTGGGATCGAATCCCACATCAGGCTCCCAGTGCATGGAGCCTGCTTCTCCCTCTGCCTGTGTCTCTGCCTCTCTCTCTCTCTCTCTCTGTGACTATCATAAATAAAAATAAATTAATTAATTAAAAAATAAAATAAAATAAAATAAAAACAAACCATAACAACTGCTGACAAGGATGTAGAGAAATTGAAACCCTCACATGTTGTTTGTAGGGCTGTGAATTGATGCAGTTACTTTGGAAAATAATTTAGCAGTTTCTCAAAAAAGCTAAGTATATAGTTACCATATGACCCAGCAATTTCAGTTCTAGGTATAAATCCAAAAGAATTTAAAAATAAATTCATACAAAAACTTGTACATGAATGTTCAGAGCAACATTATTAGTAACAGCCAAAAAGTAAAAGCAATCCAGATGCCCAAGAATTGATAGATGGATAAACAAAATGTTGTATTGTCCACTCAATGGAATATTATTTGACCATAAAAAGAATGAAGTATTGATACATGACATAATATGGATAAACCTTGAAAACATTATGCTAAGTGAAAGAAGCCAGACACGAAAGGCCAGACATTGGATAATTCTACTTACATGAAAGTCTAGAATACATAAATGCATAAAAACAGAAAGATTAGTGGTTGCCAGGGGCTGGGGAGGAGGAGGAGAATGAGGAGTTGGAAAGGGGAGTGATCAATAATGAATACAGTTTCTTTGAGGGGGATGAAAATGTTTTAAAATTAGATAGTAGTGATGATTATCCAACTCAGTGAATATTCTAAAAACCAATGAACTGTATACTTCAGAAGAGTGAATTTTCACGTGAGTTATATCTCTTTAAGATTTTATTTGTTTGAGAGAGTATGAGCAGGGGGAAGAACAGAGTGGGGAGGGAGAGGGAGAGAATCTCAAGTGGACTCCCTGCTGTGCAAGCAGCCCCATGCAGGGCTCTATCTCACAACCCTGAGATCATGACCAGAGCCAAAACCAAGAGTTAGATGCTTAACTATCTGAGCCACCCACGTGCCCCAAGTTATATCTTAATAGAGATGTTATAAAAAAAAATTCATAGACATCAACAGCAACTGGGCTCTTCAGAGTGCCCAACAATCCTACCATTATTCTAACTGGATTGCTTTCCCATTTTCCATAATCTCCTCCACTCTTCTCATACATGCTCAATACTCCCACTTTTTCCCTCCAACTCCACAAATGATCTCATTTCTTATGTCACAGAGAAAACAAAACCTATCAACTAGAGCTCTTCTGAATCTTTAAACCCATGCATCGAATTCTCTATTTGGACAATTTATAGATACTCAAACTCAACATGTCCAAATCTGTACTCATCACCATCCCCAAAATCTGTTCTTCTTTAATAGTTTTCTATATTATGAAAGGGCACTACCATCCTTCACTGTTCTGGCTCAAGTCAGATAACTTGGGAGTCAGGGGTCATATCTAATAATCATTTAGGTCCTATGGGATTCTATCTCCTAAATCACTCTGAACTCTCTCATCCTTGCTACTACAGTCAACATCAGGCTCCCATTCTCTCTCACCTAGATTAATAACAAAAAATAAAATAAAATGAAATGAAATGAAATAAATAAAATAAAATAAAATAAAATAAAATAAAGTAAAATAAAATAAATAAACCTTCTTAAAGTAACCTTTCACAACAGATTCTAGTTCCCTTCTGATTCATCATACTAATGCCAAAGTGGACTTTAAATTTAAAAAAAAAAACTAATTTTATTCTTCTGGTTAAAATGCAGGACCTTAAAACACTTGCTTTCAAACTTTAGTGTGCATAACAATCATGCAGAAAAACTGTTGATAATTCCTGGGTCCCTTCCCCACCTTCAGCTAGACTGTAATTCAACAGGCCTAAGGTAGGACCCAGGAATCCAAATTTCTAACAAGCACTCCAGGTGATTCTGATAGAGTGGGTTCACAGGCCACAGTTGAAGAAACAATGCCTTAAGAAAAAGCACAAAGTTTATCACAGGCTATGTGACTCTGAATGACTTGCTCCCTCTAAACCTTACCTCTCTGAATTCTGATTTTACCCAAAAGGAAATTTTCTAAGAATAGGTCAAGCTCTGTGCTACCTTATATCTTTTGCACATACTATTCCTTCTGCCTGGAATATTCTCTTTTATTTGCCCTTAGTTTAATCCTATTCTTCCTTAAGGCTAAGTTTAAATACTATTTCTTCAGGAAAGCCTTCCCTGATGCTTCAGAGCTGTAACAGCGATTCTCAAAGAATGGTTGAGACCTTTTCAAAGAGTTCATAGTATCAAAACAATTTTCTAATTATTACTAAAGCATCATTTACCTTTTAAATTTTTTCAATTTTGATTTCTAATATAGTTAAATATCGATAGACATAACCACATACACAAAAACTGTTGGGAATCCTCAATAATTTTTAAGTGTAAAGGGTCCCAACAATAAAAAGTTTAAGAACCTTTGTTATAATCATATACCTCATCAAAATAATTATTGTAGTATTAAGTATTTAATCAATTATTTTTCATTATTTACCGTCTTTCCTCCATTAAGTTGTAGCTCTCTAAAGGCAAGAACCTATGACTAGAATCCCAGAGTTAACAAAGCATCTGGTATATAGTAAACCCTATTTGTTGTTGCTGTTTTTCTCATTTAGATTCTATTATACTTCATACATTTGGACATATCATAAATATCCACCTTTATTACTGAGTCTTCGGTGTTTCATTTAATTAATTACCTTTTTCGGAAGGCTGATGTGCTCTCTCCTTTATCTTCTGCAAAATTTACTAATTTTGTATTACCTGAAACATTTTTCTCAGGTGCTATCTCGGTGCCAATGTGATTTTTGTATTTCTGAGAACCATAGGTCAGCTTCCCAGGAACACGTGGTAAGTCATGGTTACCTGCTTCTGTTAAATTCAGATCACCTGTTTCACATTTATTTGAGGAAAAGGCAAATTGGAATTTTTGTGTTGGTGAAATATAATTTGTGTTTTCATTAGTCATCTTTAAATTTGATGGTAACATTTTTGGCCTTTCTTCCTGACCTACAAAAATGGAATATATTAATTAATATATGTTCTCCACGAAAATAAACTTTCAAAATGACCATGAAAAAATTTAATAAAAATTTTCAAAACAATTGACGAGGTAAACATGAAAGTTATTCATACAATAACAAGAGAATCTGTAATATCACATATGGTTTTGAACTACAGATGATTGGTACTGCTACTGGACATATCACTGAAGGGCACTCAATCAAGGATTATTGAAATTTGAAATTTATGTAAAACCTACATTATAAAATAGGTTTAATTTCTGACCCTCAGAAATAACCATAATTATACCTTTAAGTATTTTATCTACTAAAAATGACATATAATTATACAATTATGAGGATCTGAAAATTTATATAGCCAATCTACACACAGAAATACATACAATGACCAATCATACAAAATGTTACTGAATTTAAGTATTAAAATACATGATACAATGCTTTTAATTTTGTAATACTGCTTCTAAAATCAAGATAAAGGTATGATTTCATCAGGGTGGCAAAATGTTTAAAGTTTCTTTACAGAGACTTTACAAGCATCTTTGAAAGGTTGGGAGGAATCTGGAGGCCTTATTAGGGCTTAAATTTGCTTTATCATCTATGTGTATGGTATATATAGCTTGTGTAACCTATATATTATTTGGTACGTATAGGGATATAAATAATGTATATTTTCATGTATATAATATATACAAATTACAAAGCTTAAGATATACATAAATGAACTACCACCAAATTTAAAAATCAAAATGTTATCAATAATACCACATAAGGGCAGCCTGGGTGGGTCAGCGGTTTAGTGCCATCTTCAGCCCAGGGTGTGATCCTGGAGACCGGGGATCAAGTTCCACGTCAGGCTCCCTGCATGGAGCCTGCTTCTCCCTCTGCCTGTGTCTCTGCCTCTCTCTCTGTCTCTGTCTCTCTCTCTCTCTCTCTGTGTTTCTCATGAACAAATAAATAAAATATTTAAAAAATAGTAATACCACATAAGATCACATATATTGTTTGAATATGCTTGCTTGTCTTTAACTTTATAAAAATGGTACCAAACTATATATAATATTCCACATCCTGTTTTTTTCAGGAACGTGGTTTTCCTAAGCCAGAGAGGATCCTACCTTTAGTAAAAGGCAAGACAAAAACTAAATGGGACCAACAATTTTAATAGTAAGAGGAAACAAATTCATACAATAGAACATGTGTGTGATAGTGTACTGTATACATTTAATATGCATATATATATGTATATATGTATAGAAAGGAAAATGTTTTAGATTTTTAGATTCGGTGAGCACTATTTTGTTTTTTTTGTTTTTTTTTTTAATTTTTTTTTTATTTATTTATGATAGTCACACAGAGAGAGGAGAGAGGCTGAGACACAGGCAGAGGGAGAAGCAGGCTCCATGCACCGGGAGCCCGACGTGGGATTTGATCCCGGGTCTCCAGGGTCGCGCCCTGGGCCAAAGGCAGGCGCCAAACCGCTGCGCCACCCAGGGATCCCCGGTGAGCACTATTTTGAACAAAATAAGTCTCTATCATTTTATTCCATTAAAATAAAGGAATTAATACTTTAATGTGTTACTAGATTTTTTACATTGACATAAGTTGCATGGGTTTAATAACTTCATAACAAATATGTGATGGTTTACCTAACAGTTTATGACTTTCTATTTCCTCCTCTAATGCCTGAGTATCTGGAATTTCTGAAATCAATGGAACAGGTGGGAGAAACCAATCCAATAATTTTTCATTGTCTGGATAGCTATACAAAATATAAAGGTATGAAGATACGTTAATAAAGTTACATCAGAAATTATTAATTAAACATTACTCAATTACAGACTCCTAGATAAACATCCTATAAATTAATTTTCTATGGTGAATTTGATGTATCTGTATACACAGCAGTGTTCTCAATCTTTTCCCTTGTGTGTCATAGGATTAATAACACTGCTATGTGAGATATGCTATCTAAATATTGACTATAACTCCATCTCTTTTTCTCCAATTCAAACACTTGTGACAAGAATCTTAAATCTACTCCATATTAAAAAAAAAAGTAGTAAATCATTCTGAAACGTTAGTATCCTATCACAAGTAACAAGTTACTTATGACACACCTCACAACTAATCATGTGTCATCAGTGTGTAAATGACACTACTACTGGTATTCTAGAGTATTCCTAAAACATTACAAATTACTGTGCTAACCCAAAAAGTCTTGATCCAGAACCACCTATAAACCACAGAAAATCCAAGAAACCAGTTGAAACTGACAATCACTTTGTAAACCTATAGTTGTTGAGATTTTGGCACCTTGTTGGTATTGTGAACTACTACCTCTCCTTATCGTTCAGCTGTGATCCTATTAACATATAATGTTTTAATGTTTCCTTTTCAAAAAACATTGATTTGCCCTTCACTAGAACAAAAAGATAAGTATTAAGTGACAGGAAATATATTTGAGAAGAGTACCACATACACTGTTTATGCCAAGCAGCAAGGATTTTATGATTTGTTTTTTTTTACTCTCTTCATTTAGGATTTTAAGCTATTAAAAGTGAGAGCCAGTCTTTTACTTTACTGCCTTTCATAGCAAATAATGCATAGCTACTTTAGCTATATTTTCCAAATAAAAAATCTACAACACATTATCTAACAATGTCCTGACAGACTGTCTGATAATAGGCCAAAGCATTTGAAATTTAGGATTGTCAAGAGGGGCCCCAAGATTACCCCAGAGCCAATGATTCCCTGGACTAATTCAAAGGGCAAATCATCCTACTCATGATTATGAGGCAAAGTTCAGGGGAAACCAAGAACAAGCTTCCAAAGGCCCTCTCCCAGTACAGTAACACAGGACATCTTTAATTCCCTCAGGAACAAGCTGTAACAACATGTATGAAGTGTTGCCAATGAGGGGGCTCATTAGATATTCAGTGCCCAGGGTTTTTATTGCAGACCAATCACTGGGCATCCTGTGTCTGGTATATACCTAAATTCTAGAAAATCTAAGAAAGGTATTAACAATATACAAAAAGCACACATCATGGGATCCCTGGGTGGCGCAGCGGTTTGGCGCCTGCCTTTGGCCTAGGGCGCGATCCTGGAGACCCAGGATCGATTCCCACGTCGGGCTCCCGGTGCATGGAGCCTGCTTCTCCCTCTGCCTGTGTCTCTGCCTCTCTTTCTCTCTATCATAAATAAATAAAAATTTTTAAAAAAAAGCACATATCTAATTCTACTATCCAGCCTCCCCATAAAATCAAATCTGCCTTATAATATACCTAATTCTAGAAAATCTAAGAAAGGTATTAACAATATACAAAAAGCACACATCTGGGATCCCTGGGTGGCGCAGCGGTTTGGCGCCTGCCTTTGGCCTAGGGCGCGATCCTGGAGACCCAGGATCGATTCCCACGTCGGGCTCCCGGTGCATGGAGCCTGCTTCTCTCTGCCTGTGTCTCTGCCTCTCTTTCTCTCTATCATAAATAAATAAAAATTTAAAAAAAAAAGCACATATCTAATTCTACTATCCAGCCTCCCCATAAAATCAAATCTGCCTTATAATATACCTAATTCTAGAAAATCTAAGAAAGGTATTAACAATATACAAAAAGCACACATCTGGGATCCCTGGGTGGCGCAGCGGTTTGGCGCCTGCCTTTGGCCCAGGGCGCGATCCTGGAGACCCGGGATCGAATCCCACATCGGGCTCCTGGTGCATGGAGCCTGCTTCTCTCTCTGCCTGTGACTCTGCCTCTCTCTCTCTCTGTCTGTGACTTAAATAAATAAATAATAAATAAAATATTTAAAAAAAAAAAGCACACATCTAATTCTACTATCCAGCCTCCCCATAAAATCAAATCTGCCTTATAATTTTCCTATTTTCTAGAGGTGTCATCATTCCCTTACCCATCCAGAATCCAAATTATAGCATAATCTTTTACCTACTATATCCAGACATATGCCAGGTCTTACAGCATCTTCTTTATGCTTCTTGAATTTGTTATTTCCTTGTACTTCCACTGTCACTATTCCAATCAAAGCTCTAATCAATTTATGTATTCACTAATATATTTTACACACTCCTATCACATTAATTTAGAATTGTTTTCATTATAATTAGATTCCATTCAAAATACTTCAGTGGTTTCCAAAGAATGCCAAATGTCCAAATGGCCTTAGGCTACCTTACAATTTTAACTCTCCTACACTAGGGAACTTACAGTCCAGGCCAAAGTGAACTACTTGAATATCAAATAGATAATGCATTCTATCCCTCATCTTTGTTCAAAAATATTTCCTTTACTCTGCTTGTCACTGGACATGACCCTATCCCATATCTATCTATAGAAGTTCAACTCTTTCATTCTTTCATTAATCTATTCAATAGCTATTTACTGAGTACTATGTTCCAGCCACTGTTCAAGGCCATAGTGCTTACATTCATTCAAAATCAAGCTTAAATCCTTCCGTCATCTTAAGTACTATTTGAACCTATAATATTTATCACAGTTCTCTTATATTGTGTGTATCTGTATGTAGGTCTAATATAGATATATAGGCATATAGAAAGATTAATGATAGATAGATCAGTCTGATACCACTCCTAGATCATAAACACTTAAGGGTTTGTTTCTAGTTCCATTCACATTGATAATACTTAGCAAGTGTTTACATAATTAGGCATATTAGTCAATAAATGTTTATTGATTTAGTTCCATGGCTTTTAACACATACAAAGTCATGTCCAAGATCCTTAATCTGGCCCTTAACATCCACCACAACCTATCCTCAGTTTATTTTTCTAACTTTATGTCTAATTGTTTCTCCTTTATGAACCTTCTGTTCCAGAAAACTTCTCTATACACTCTCTCCTAAAAGTATTGCAAATTGTCCCACCTCCATTCTTTTTTCTTGCTGTTAAATTCTGCCTTCAAGTGGCCTCCTCTTCTCTGCTTTTTAGAATTACCAAATCCTTCAAGGTCTCACGAAGTCTCTCCCCATTACCATAGAGCCTAACCCAATCAGTCTGTACTCCCTCCAAATCTGAAATTTCATTGTGTGAATATAGGCTAATATTTCCTTCACACCTTTTTTGACTCTGTGTTGTTAGAAAGACAAATATATTTTGCATTTTGCCCAGGACAGGCCTGATTAACACCTGTTGTGCAAATTGGATGCACTCTTTCAGTCTCAAAGCATCCAAATCTGAATGAATTATAGTCATGTTATTTATTGATGACATTTCCATATGTATGCTTAATCTCCTCAAATAGATTTTAAGTTCTTTTGAAGTAAAAGTCTGTCTCATCCTTCTTATATCCCTTTTAGCATTCAATCAATATTTGAGTTAATATTTGAATAAATGAAAAAAATTAATGAAGCAATAAATACTCAATGCTTCCTTATTTAAAAAAAAAAAAAAAGATAACACAGGGTTGCATGGCTGGCTCAGTCAGTGAAACATGCAACTCTTGATCCTGTGAGTTCTAGCCCCACACTGGTATAGAGATTACTCAAAAATAAAATCTTAAAAAAAAAAAAAGATAATACAATAGAATATGTAGAAAACTTAGAAGTGAGAACAATTTACATGTGAAAATCCATAAAAACCTGTATTTTACAGACTATTCTCTGTTCTTATTTCCTTAGGTGCCACATCTTTATTTCCACCCCTACTTCCTGCCTACAATGAATTTGCCCATCATATTTGGCTTTTGGCACACTGCCCATTCTGTTTTCAAAAGGTGCCATCACTATTTGTCCAGGGCTACTGTTTGACCATTACTTCAAGTCTTTACCTTTGCCAAAAATAATTGGAACAAACCAGAAATGCAAACAAATGAAAGCAAAATAGACAAGAATCCACTCTATTTCTTAAGTTACAGTATTTAAGATGTTAAACTTCAGTTACTCCCTTATATCTGAATTCCATGTTTACCAAATATATACCTGAAATATCATTCTATTGATGCCTCATTTATTTGTATATTTCCAGAAAGAAAATTAAAACTCCTCAAAAATCAAGTATCTCTAAAACAATATACTATGTTATCCTTTAAGGCAGACTTACTTTTCAGCTTCATCTGGTTTTTCAAAAAACAAAGTATCCAAAGAAAACAAGGAGTCATTTGATTTCAGCATTGTTAAAACTGGAATGTGTCACAAATCTACCAAAATATAGAAAAAGTAGTTTATATTTTTGTTATTAATATTAATATTTAGTTTATATCTTAGTTATTCAGAACTTAGTTTTACAGATCTGTTCTTAGTTTTACAGATCTGTACAAAAATATTTCTGAATACATGAACTATAATTATTAATTTCCCAGGATAACCACAGACCATCTTTCCAGCTGTATCTTCTGCAGCTTCCTCCAAAGTGCCTCAATATTCAAATACATTATTTTCTGTTCTCCACTCATTCATACATATTCACATTTGCACCCCTCTCTTCATACTGTACCAATGCTTATAATGTGTTTTCTTCCATTTCCTTACTTCCAGATCCTTACTCATCCTTCATGTATTGGTCAAACGACATTTCTTTTTCAAAGGCTTCTCTGAGTTTGTCTTGTTCTCCAAGACAGAATTAATCACTCCTTTTGGGCTCTTAATACTTTGTTCACACCATTATTATTGATTTAGGATAATACATTTTATCACGAATGTGTCTCTAACAATATGCCAAATACATATGTAGAGGTTTGCTTCAAAAATAAATGGGGAGAGATAAAGGGGTATTGATGAAAGAATATTGGTAATGAGTTGATAACTGCTACCGCTATATAATAGGTACATGGAGTTCAGTATAATGTTCTGTCAATTTTGTATATGTTTGAACTTTTCCAAAATAAAAAAAATTTGCAAGTTTAATGTATATATATCTGTTTACATTCACATTGCGTAAGGCATATATAGAAATGTTTACATTCCTTTCTAAAAAGACAATTTTTACATTAATAGATAGTATCTAAATATAAAGGATAAAAACATTCAGTGCTGGCCACCTGGGGATATAATAAAATTCTAGGGCTGTACAAAGTCTCAAACTTAACAGGAAACTGAAGAACCATTTCTACAGACACATACATTGTTCCATTCACCTTGCCATTCTTTCCCCTGCACATCAACACTACATCTCATTTTTTTTCTAAATTCTGAAACATGATAGAAAATTCTATATGACAAAACATGAAATAGATGCACAAACCATAAAACATAAATCATATTTCTATTTACTGTGATAGTTAATATATTACAATTCTTTTCTTAGGATAGAAACTAAAATCAAAGGAACTATATGAGTGCCATCTTGTGGAGAAATCCATACTACCAAGTGAGATCATATTCCTTCAATTTTGGGTCCTCCCTGATGTAGGGAGTATGTAGAGGAGACAGGAATGTTTCCACATGCACCCTTGACAAAATACTACTGATAAGAGGCTAAATCTATGTGTATCTCAGGACTGTTCTTATTCAGAATGTTGTAGGATTTTTCATTGTTTTAGTTACTGAGTTTTTTCTCCCTTCCCAGTTGTTTAATTGCCCTCTTCATTTTTTTAAAATTTATTAATCACTTAGTCACCAACAAAAAGAAACAGTTAAATTGAAACAAATTAGCATGGTTCTACAAATGTCTAAAACGATGTATTAACAATAGAAACCTAAGATAACAGGGAGAAGAGACAGAAGGGAGTCATTCCAAAATCTGCTAACGGAGTCTTTAACATCTTTATCTAAGTAAACAATTTCAGAACTGAAAATAATACCTGATAAAGTATGAATGAAAATGCTAATCATGTTGTTATAGTATCCAAAAAGTAACAAATAGGGGAACCTGGGTGGCTCAGTGGGTTAAACCTCCAACGCCGGATTTCAACTCATGATCTCAGGGTCCTGACTGCTCCACACTCAGCAAGGAGTCAGCTTGAGATTCTCTCTCCCTCTTGTCCCACCCCTCACCTCTCTCTCTCTCAAAATAAATAAACAAATCTTTTTTTAAAAAGAGTAACAAAATATTCCCTTTCTCATCTTAGGAAAACTATAATTTTAAGTAACAAAAAAAGTTTTCAATATTGAAAGTCACTGGACCACTTTTATATGGCTTCAATACCTCAAAATTTAAGTAGGAAATCCTAAGGCTTACATGTATGTGTTTCAATCCTTTATTCTAAAGGAAACTGCAAACAAAATGAACCTATAAATTAAAAATACTTGTTTGGGAAAAAAAATTATTTCATAAACTAATTCAAAAACCTCCCAAATAAATAACAAATATATTCAAAAGAATTTCTGATTCAATTTCTAGTTCTGGCAAAAAAAGAAAATATAACTTGCTTCAGTTCAGAATAAAAACATCTATATATTTTTTGTTCTGATGAGCCTCTATGAAAGAAAACAACTTTTATCTAAAAGTCTTCGTTGGGGGCAGCCCGGGTGGCTCAGCGGTTTAGCACTGCCTTCAGCCCAGGGTGTGATCCTGGAGACCGGAGATAAAGTCCCATGTGGGGCTCCCTGCATGGAGCCTGCTTCTTCCTCTGCCTGTGTCTCTGCCCCTCTCTCCCTCCCTGTGTATTTCATGAATAATAATTTTTAAAAATCTTTAAAAATAACAATAAAAGTCTCCGTTGGGATCCCTGGGTGGCTCAGCAGTTAAGCGCCTGCCTTTAGCCCAGGGCGTGATCCTGGAGACTCGCGATGGAGTCTGAGTCCCGCATCCAGCTTCCTGCATGGAGCCTGCTTCTCTCTCGGCCTCTGTCTGTGTCGCTCATTAATAAATAAATTCTTTAAGAAAATAAATAAATGTTTGTGTATGGTACATTATTTTTCTTCATAGCACGAAGAGCTAACTGGCATACGATATATTTAGGTTCTTTATCTTCCTCTAGAGTGAGCAGTAACTTTTTGCTCACTAATGTATTCTAATAACCCAGACAGCGCCTGGTAAATGAGCCATAAGAATTCATTGTGGAATAAACACATTAGCAATTTATAAAAATAATTTTAAATAAAATTTTTATTTAAAATTATCTTCCATCAACCCTGAAACCTAGAATTTTATGCCAAAATTTATTCATGAGAGGGACACAGAGAGAGGCAGAGACACAGGCAGAGGGAGAAGCAGGCTCCCAATGTGGGGCTCAATTCCAGGATCCCGGGATCACGCCCTGAGCCAAAGGCAGGCGCTCAACCGCTGAGCCAGCCAGGCGTCCCTTATGCCAAATTTTTAATGTTCAATTTAAAAATGTGGAATATTTTCTAGTTCAGATTCATGCAACAAATTCTTTAAAGTACTAAAAGATCATTAATTCGGCACTTTCATTACATAAATAAATATTCTCTAAAACACAGGCCCTAGAACGTACTTTGCTATGTTTTAATATGAATTTGTAATCGTAAAGATGCTAGATTTTTAAACTAATTATATTTAAGTTGGAGGTCTAGAGTCAGATTTTCTAAGTATGCATGTTTGATCATTTTCCACAAAGTTTTAGTTTCAGCATGTGATATAAAATCCTGTTATTTTTTAGGTGTTTGCTTCTGCTCCAATCACTCTTAAAATATTTCAACTCTATGGCTACATAATCGGTTGTCTGTTGAGGTGACCTGCCCTTTACCTAATTACCTCAGTGACAATTCAGCATTTTCTTATCTTCTATAGTGCCTATTATATGAATTCCTCTCATCTCTTAGTCGTTCCTCAGGATTTGTACTCTCAGAAATAAATAAAACCCATTTCAAAAGCGCAGAAGCTCGGACAGACTGGCCAGAAATCGGCAGTCAGCGAGGCCGAGCCCGACACGCCCTCGAACCAGCGGCCGTCACGGGGAGGAAACAGATGACCCGCGGTCTCCGCGTCCCCGCCGGGGACGGGTCCCCAGGGGACAAGCCGGGAGCCCGATCCGGGCCTGAGGCAAAAACCCCCTCGGGACTGCCGGGGCCCGCCCCGACTCCACGCGCCTCACCGCGGGCGCCACGAGGAAGCCTTCAGCGCCCCGGCTCGCACCGCGGGAGAGCCCGGCGGCTACAGCGCCCCCGCAGGCCGCACCTCCAGTCGCTGAGGGGGCCGCGTCCGCCCTCACGTAACCCCAGGGGCCCGGAGCGGCGGCTCCGTCACCCGGCGGGAGGGCCGTCCTCCCGTCAGCCCCGCCCGCGCGAGGGGCCGCCCCGCCCCGAGCGCCTCGGGCCTCGCCCCGCTCCCCGCCCGACCTCCGCCAGGCCCCGCGCGGCGCGGGCCGGGGCGGGCTCTGCTCCCTCACCGCAGCTCGACGCCGAAGGTGGGCCACCGCCGGGACGCACGGACCGACTGGGCCCCCACGGCTCCGTGGGATCCCGTTCTCGCGGGCCAGCGTCCCCCCGCGAGACCTCGGGCCGGCCGCGCTCCCCCGCGACCTCCGGGCTCCTAGTTCGCGGAGAGGAGCGCCTATCCCCCGGCCCCGCGAGGCCCCCCAGCCTGGCGCGGCGAGCTCCCAGCGATGGATCGGCGGGGCCTGGGGGCTCTCCCTTCCCGCGCCCCCTTTTCTTCCAACAAAAGTTGCTAATTAGCTTTGAGAATATTGCTCTGTCGATAAGCTGTGCCCTGTTCTCGTTAAATAGAGGTCCGGGGATCCCCGGGTGGCTCCGCGGTTGAGCGCCGCCTTTGGCTCAGGGCGTGACCCTGGGGTCTCGGGATCGAGTCCCGCGTCGGGCTCCCTGCGTGGAGCCTGCTTCTCCCTCTGCCTGGGTCTCTGCCTCTCAAGGATGAATAAACAAAATCTTAAATTCAAACAAAAAAAAAAAATCCTAGTCCTTCCCCCAGTACCCGGTAACCTTTACCCCCCTAGGATTTGCCTATTCCAGGTACCTCGTGAGCGGAATCCAACGTATGTCCTGTATCTGGCTTATTTCATTCCGCGCGTCTTTAAGTTCATCATTTGTAGCACAGATCTGAATGTCATTCTTTTTTCTTATTTTTTTTAAAGATCTTAATTATTTATTCATGAGAGACACAGAGAGAGAGAGGCAGAGACACAGGCAGAGGGAGAAGCAGGCTCCATGCAGGGAGCCCGACGTGGGACTCGATCCCGCGTCTCCAGGATCACGCCCTGGGCCCAGGGCGGCGCCTAACCGCTGAGCCACCCGAGCTGCCCGTCATTCTTTTTTATTTTTTTTTTATTTTTATTTTTTTTTAATTGGAGTTCAATTTGCCAAGATATAGCAAAACACCCAGTGCTCATCCCACCAAGTGCCCCCCTCAGTGCCCGTCACCCAGTCACCCCCACCCCCCGCCCACCTCCCTTTCCACCACCCCCTCTTCGTTTCCCAGAGTTAGGGAGTCTCTCATGTTGTCTCCGTCATTCTTTAAAGTCGAATATCCCAATGTGTGTGCGTGTGTGTGCGTGCCACATTTTGTGTATCCCTTCATCTGTGGGTAGACATTTGCTTAGTTTCCACCTTTGGGCTATGGTGTTATAAACATTGGGGTAGGGATGTCTGATTGGGTCCCTGCTTTCAGTTGTTTAGCTATACATCTAGGAGTGCCATTGCTGAGTCATATGGTAATTTTAAATTAAACCTTTTGAAAAAACCACCAGTTTTTCACAGCTGCTGTTATCACTTTGCACTCCCACCAATAATGCAAGAGGGCCCAAATTTCTCTACATCCTTGCCAGCACATTATTTTCCATTTTTAAAAAAAATTATAGTCATCCTATTAGATGTGAAGTAATATCTCATTGTGGTTTGGGTTTTCATTTCCCTAAAGACTAATGATACTGAGCATCTTTTAATATGCTTAATGG
The DNA here is from genome assembly GCF_003254725.2 of Canis lupus dingo. Taxonomy (NCBI): domain Eukaryota; kingdom Metazoa; phylum Chordata; class Mammalia; order Carnivora; family Canidae; genus Canis; species Canis lupus. Next base: position 57,244,350 of record NC_064248.1, on the reverse strand, counting down.
ACATTTCGAATATCTTCTTGGAGAAATATCTATTCAAGTCCTGTGCCAATTTTTGTGATGTATCTTTTTATTATTGAATTGTAGGAGTTTTAAAAATATATTATGGATATTTATCCCTTATGAGAGATAAGATTTGCAAATATTTTCTCCCATATAGTAGGTCGTTTTTTTTGTTTTCTTGATAGTATCCTTTGATGCACAAAAATTCTTACCTTTTTTTTTTTTCTTTTGCTGCCTGGGCTTTTGGTGTTATATCCATGAAGTGATTGCCAAATCCAATACCATAAAGATTTTCTGCAATGTTTTCTTCTAAGAGTTTTATAGGTTTAGCTCTTAAGTTTAGGTCTTTGATCCATTTTGGTCTGATGGACCAGTAAGTCTTATTTATGTGGATTAGAGTAAATAAAGGGACCCATTTCAAATAAAAGAGTTTAGGGGAACATAGTTTTCAAAAAGACTAGAAGAGCTTGATAGACAAATAATAGGTGTTCATGACACAAGAACAAGATATATTTCTCCTAACACAATTGATGCCATGGGTTCAGGTTCAAAAAATCAACATAACCAAGATTTTCCCTACTTTGTAACCTCTACTCTATTTAAACTCTGACTACCTGTGTCTCTACCTCTCTGTCTCTCTGTTTCTTATGAAAAAATATTTTCATAAATGGAACCAAGAAATGCCTCAGGACTGTTTTTCTCTGGGTAACTGCCAGAAATGTGCAAATACTATTGTCAGACTTGGAAAGGAAAAGGTAAAGAGATCATTTGGAAGAATCTGAAAATTGTAGAATTAATGCCTGAGAAAAAAAGAAGGAAAAGAAAAGAAAAAGGAAGAGAAGGTAGGGAAGGGACAGGAAAGAAAGGAAACAAATGTAGTCTGGTATGATGGGACCCTGGAAGGAAAGAAAACTTTAGACAGTCATGCACAATTCTGTGTAGGAGAGTCCAATACTATCTATGCATTTTAGTAGGTGCATAACTAACAAAAGGATAAATGGATGAAGACCAAATCAATGGATAATTGTTCTTTAGGTAAAGATTTATTAAGTCCCAGTGTAACCAAGAAAATAGTAAACATAAATTGATTAGAGAGTAATTCCTTGAGTTCCAGATGCTAAAGGAGTATGTGTAATAATGATGTACAAGACCCTGGTACCTGTATTTCAGACTTGTTTGTTTTTCAGGCAGAAATTGACTTGTCCAGCTAAAATGAATTTAGAATATCTTCTGTTCTCCAAAGCCAAGAATGTTAATTCTAATGAGATTGTCAGGCAAGATGCTCCAGTTTGACCCTAAACCAAAACATCCCACTGACTCGGCTAGCCAGAGAGTATTAATACAAAGAATCTAAGCCTTCCATAGAAATCAGTTGATAAAGATTCAATATTCAACAGTTGTTCTTTATATAATTGCATTGTAGTGTCTAAAGTATGGTAACATAATCCCTGAAGTAAGAAGCAAACATCCCAGCACAGAATCTTTGGGACAACAAGCAGTAGTCCACACTGGGATAGAATTATTTCCTAATTAAAAATTAATACCAGTTCCTTCAGGGGGAGTAAAAGCAAATTGATAACCAGTAGATAATCTCTATGAGTAGTTCTATTTAGATTTATATAATAAATTGTACATACTTTTTCTTGCAATATGTATGAGGCTTAATTTGCCATATTATAAAGTCCCCAGGTAAATAGGAATTAACACATTCTTTCAAGAGGTTAGTATCTGAATGTGGTAGACTTTACCTGACTATTATAATCAAAGTTCTGGCATCCAGAATCTTGTATTATCTTTTTTTTTTTTTTCAGAATCTTGTATTATCTTAATGAAACATGGGAATAGATTATACCTGCAAAAAGATTATTTGAAGGTATTTTTAAAAGCTACTGTAACTTTTTAAAAGATTTTTAAATGTCAGGAATCAGAGTATAAAACAGATTTTAAGAACAGGCATTTTTTGTTTTTCTTTGTTTTTTAAGGTTTTATTTGAAGTAATCTCTATGCCCAACGTGGGGCTCGACTCACAACCCCAAAATCAAGAGTTGCACGCTCTTCTGATTGAATCATCCAGGCAACCCTCTTCATTTTGTTTTTTTATCTAAACACACACACACAGATTGGCAGGATTTTGCAGTAATGTGATCAAAGATTATATAATATTGTTTACATGTTGTTTAGAAATAAGGTACTTTCTAGAGGTGATATGATTTTGTAGTTATCAAAGAGATTTATTAAGATACTGGACAGAATGGGGTATGGACAGAATTATAGAAATAAGATACACCATGAAGAAACAGGAATAATACATCTATCTAGAATCCCTTCCAAAAAGGGAGTGTGACAGGGGAATTAGTAAGAGATGCTATAGCAACTATTACATAATTATTTATTTGTGATATATGTCAAGTTTTGATGCATTGAAGCCTGGGTTAATCTCATGTTTAAATATGTCAAAGCGTTGAGAAAGCACAGTGCACATAATAGCATATATTTTAACATTTTGGATGATCCCTGGAACAAAGTTGAGAATGCTATATCCATGTTTGCCCAGAATTTGAAGCCACTGCAAAGGGAAATGGATGAATCCATTTTCTCACAACAGCTACCACCATTAATAATCACCAGAGAAGGAAAGAAAGTAAACCTAAAGATATTCTCTAGAAATTCTGGCTGTTCATGGCCCTTGCCAGTTCTGGGAACACAGGATAGATTTCTGCAGGAAGAGTTGGCATGTTGAAGTGCACAAGGAACAAAAGTAGCTCAGTGCTAAGACAGGTGTACAAAGGGAATGTTGAAACTGTATCAGAATTGTATTTATTTTAAAAACTGATCTCAAAGTCTGTCCATCGAGCGTACAAAAAAACAGAGCAGGGATCCCTGGGTGGCGCAGCGGTTTGGCGCCTGCCTTTGGCCCGGGGCGTGATCCTGGAGACCCGGGATCGAATCCCACGTCAGGCTCCCTGCATGGAGCCTGCTTCTCCCTCTACCTGTGTCTCTGCCTCTCTGTCTCTCTCTGTGTGACTATCATGAATAAATAAATAAAATCTTTAAAAAAAAAAAAAAAAAAAAAAAAAAAAAAAAAAAAAAAAAAAAAAAAAACAGAGCAGACAGTACAAGTTTAACCTGAAAATTTATTTGTGAAAAAAGCTAGTTTTGATGAGGAAAAATTCAATTCTGTCCTTGTAAACATAAAGAAACTCAGGGGGAATTTTAAAGATAGTAGGCCAGAAAATGCAACAGTTACTCTTATAATCCTTCTCAATTAAACAGACAAATCAAGTTGAAGACACAAGTTAAAATAGTTTTCAGATTATTTACCAGTTCCTGTGTATCTTAGTTTAGTGATAGTTTCATTTCTAGTCAATTATTTGTATCTTATTTTTTTGTCAGTACCAAAAGAATTCATTATGTGAACAGACTTTTAAAATAATTTCTGGGTTGCCTGGTGGCTCAGCAGTTGAGTGTCTGCCTTTGGCTCAGAGCATGATCCCAGGATCCAGAATCCAGGATCGAGTCCCATGTTGGGTTCCCTATAGGGAGCCTGCTTCTCCTTCTGCCTTTGTCTCTGCCTCTCTTTCTCTGTGTCTCTCACGAATAAATAGATAACTCTTTTAAAAAATAAAGTAAAATAATTTCTGTATATATAAAATGGCTTTTATTGAAGAGCTTATCTTCTACTTGCAAGTTTATGAAAATACCAATATGTCAAAATAAATAAAAAGTGGAAGAAAGAAAAAGTAGCTCAGTGCTGAGGTTAGGTGCCCCCTCAGCCCCACAGCTGGCCACCCTAAGGAACACACATTCCATCGAGGGAACACAGACTCAGCAAGAAGCAGCAAGAGTAGCCAAAGGGACTAGGCTGTGGAGGAGAGGCAGCTAAGCAATGCTGGGTCTGGCCCCCATTAAGCCTTCCAGAGTGAAAGGTCCTGCCTTGGGAGAGATCTGCTGGCCTCAGAACAACACATTGCCCAGACAGAGGCAGTGACATGGGCAGCAAAACTGACCAGAGCTCCAGTGGATGCTCTAAAGTAGGAGTTGTGAAATTGGCCAGGAAAGTGAGCCTGGCTTATGAAATAAAGTATATGTGATTTATGAGGGTTAAGACTGATTGCAAAAGCCAGGAGAGTTTATAAAGCCCCTCTTTCCCATTTTCATCTGGAGACTGTTGGGTGGGGATTGTCAGAGAAGCTGGATTCCAACAATTAGGGGACATAGTTTCAGAATAATGTGTTCTGCTGCCTTTGGTGGGGGGAGAGTTACATACATTGTTACCCTGCTTTATCTGATTCAGATTAGTGACCTGTGAAAACACCAATGTCACAACACAATTTACATACATACTCTACAGTTTACAGATGTTTATAAACATCTATTCATTTAATTGATGGAGGAAAATGTCTAAGAATTCATACAAATGGTGTGTGTACATGCCTGAGTGAATGTGTAAGAGAGGAGATACATTGCATTGTGTGTATTATGGGGAGGGAAGTGGAACCAAGTAGATGGGAAAAAAATTATATACTTAAGTGGAAGGAATATTATCCTTACCCTAGTAAATAGAGGCATGTGGGTTAAAATAAGTCCAAGTGAAACCATTCTGGCCAGAAACACACCACAAAAGGTGAAGGCTGTGGATTTAAGAAAATACATGGAAAGGAAGAAAGAAGAAAGAAAGAAAACGAAAGAAGAAAGAAAGAAAGAAAGAAAGAAAGAAAGAAAGAAAGAAAGAAAGAAAGAAAGAAAGAAAGAGAAAGAAAAAAATACATGGAGACTGGGAAGGAAATTAAAACCCTTAGTCTAGGAAACACCAAGTAAGAGAGTGATGAATTTGAAAGTGAAATAGCTGTTAGAACTTTTTCAGATACCTGTAGAATAAAAGAGCTGTCAAACTGTAAGTTCTCATTGAACATTAGGAACTTTATTCACCCATTTTATGTATTTCCTGATAATAGAATACTTTAAACATACTCTCTAGGGAGAAAAAATTACAGAATTAACTCTAAAAAGAAGTCCTGCCAAACCCCACAGTCTGTGTTCACACTGTATTCCATCCACATGTGGAGGAATGGGCAAGTAACCAGTAGGAAATTTCTTTTTCCAGCAAGATGCTTTGTATCACAAGTCACTTGGGGAAGTTTTAACTAAAGTTATTTTGTAGGCCATGACCTATAATACTGAAGAATTAGAAACCATTTTTTTCTAGATAAAAATACTGTTTACATAATTTAGCTGAAAATTTCCCCAAATCAGGAAATATCTTAGAAATTAGTATTTGATATCTAACATGGTGAAGTAATTTTGCCTGGATCTTCCTATACCTGGCCCCTGGCTCTTTCTACAAACCATACTACTTCTTCTAAAAGGCAGTTGTTGCTGATTTTTGTTGATGTTGTTGTTTAAATGTTACAATTAGAAAATGTACTTTTTAAAAAATCTCTGGCTTTGAACAAATTCTCATTTTATTTGCAACATCTGTTGTTATATAGAGCAGACTTAAAGTATAAAAAGATATATATTTCCCTAGACTTAACTCCCAAATGGCATCTTTCTCAACATATTGAGATACACAAATCACATAAAATATGTTTTTATAGCAATGCATCTTCTAAACAGCTCTGAAATTTTTAAATTTTTAATTCCTCCCAACCTAACATCTGAGTTGCCATATGTTTTGCATTTTTCCAACTCGCAGAGATTACATAGCAAGTCACAAACTTGCATGATCTAAAGCACATGACCGGAAAATCTCTAACATCAGAAGTTAAGGGTCATTGATCCACACGCAAATGGAAAAATGTACAAACCTCCAAACACAAATCTGATACAAAACTAAACAATTATTTTCAAGTCACAAAACATTTCTTTAAGCCTCAGTCATTTGTAAGCAGAATGTCTCAGTTCATTTATATTTCCTAATTGAGAAGATTTCTCAGAGATTCTTACCTGTACTTTCATTTATTGATGCTAAAAATGAATAAAAATCATAGGTCAAATAATTTCAGCTCCTGATTATACTGAGAAATCTACAATGACTGATTCACTTAAGATCAAAATGCTAGTCATTTTCTGGCAGAACCAAAGAACTTGTATTTCCCTATCCTGGTCCTCAATTTTTCCACAAAGCATACTATCTCCCTTGAACAAGACAACAGATTACACAGAGAGTGTTGCGTTCAGTTTCGGATGATTCATCTTATTAGGTAAGTTGACAAACTAAACTTTGTTCAAAATCGGAAAACAGGTTAAAAAGCCTAAGACTTAAAGACTCAGGGCCTGATCCAGAGGTCCAGGGCTCCCACATCCGGCTCCCTGCATGGAGCCTGCTTCTCCCTCTCCCTATGTCTCTGCCTCTCTCTGTGTGTCTCTCATGAATAAATAAATAAAATCTTTTTAAAAAATAATAAAGTACATCTCTTGTAGTTAGCAGATGGTTAGGTCTGCTTTTTAAGCCATTCTGACAATCTTTGTTTCTTCATGGGAGTGTTTAGTCAATTTACTTTTTTTTTTTTTTCCATTTACTTTTAATGTAATTATTGTTATAGTTGGATTTAGGTCTACTATTTTATTTATAGTCTGTTGTCATCTCAATTTTTTGTTTCTCTTTGCTTCTTTTGCTGCCTTCTTTCATATTATTTGAATGTTGGTAGATGTTCAGTTTAACTGGTCTCTTGGCTTTTTAACTATACCTCTTAAATTTTTAGTGGTTGCTTCACGTATTACTATATACATTAAACTTTTCACAGTCCACTTACAGTTAATATAATACCCTGCAGCAACATAAGTCCATTTCCACCTGTCCCTACCATTCTTTATTATGATTGTTTTGTGTATTACTTATACATATATATTTTTTTAAAGATTTTATTTATTTATTCATGAGACACACACACACACACACACACACACACATACAGGCAGAGAGATGGAGAAGCAGGCTCTGTGCAGGGAGCCAGATGCGGGACTCGATCCCGGGACTCCAGGATCACACCAGGGCTGAAGGCAGCGCTAAACTGCTGAGCCACCCAGGGATCCCTTATACATATATTTTTAAACCCTTTGGGGATCCCTGGGTGGCTCAGTGGTTTAGCGCCTGCCTTTGGCCCAAGGCGTGATCCTGGAGTCCCGGGATCTAGTCCCACGTCGGGCTTCCTGCAGGGAGCCTGCTTCTCCCTCTGCCTGTGTCTCTGCCTCTCTCTCTGTGTCTCTCATGAATAAATAAATAAAATATTTTTGAAAAATATAAAAAAATAAACCCTTCAAGACAATGTTCTAATTTTTCCTTCTATTTTTATTTTTAAAAAGATTTTATTTCCTATTTATTTATTTATTTATTTATTTATTTATTTAAGAGAGTGAGCATGCAAGTAGGGGAGAGCAGACAAGGAGTGAGAGAGAGAATCTCAAGCAGACTAATGAGTGTGGAGCGCCATGCAGGGCTCCATCTTATGACTCTGAGATAATTCCCTGAGCCAAAACCAAGAGCTGGATGCTTAACTGACTGAGCCACCCAGGTGCCCCTAATTTTTGCTTGTAAAAGTCATATATAGTTTTCTTTTTAAATGATTGTTAATAGGTGCTTTTTTTTAAGAGAGAGAGAATGCACAGGCAAGCAGGGCATGTGGGCAGAGAGAGAGAGGGAGGGAGAGAATCTTAAGCAGGTTCCATGCTCAGCATGGAGCAATGCAGGGATGAATCTCACAATCCTGAGATTGTAACCTGAGCTGAAATCAAGAGTTGGACAAATAACCAACTGAGCTACCCAGGTGCCCCTAAAGTCATATATAATTTTTAAAAATTAACATAAAAATAGTTTTCTAATTTACTTGATATTAAGGTTTTTCTCATGGTCCTTATTTCTTCCTAAAGAGTCAAATTTCTCTCTGGTATCATTTTCTTTCAACTTGAAGAAACTCTTTTAGCATTTCTTGCATTATGGGTATATTGGGGACAAATCCTCTTAGGTTTCTTTACCTGAAAATACCTTTGTTTTGCCTTTATATTTCAAGAATATTTTCAGTGGCTATAGAATTCTGGGTTTGCAAGTTTTTCTTTCAGCACTGTGTAGATGTGATTGCATTAAATATGACCACCAAATAAATAAATAAATAAATAAATAAATAAATATGACCACCACCGTGTCTGATGGTAAGTTTGTAATCATTTGAATCATCATTCTCTTGCATGTAACATGTAATTTTTTTCTGGCCTAAGATTTTCCCCTTATTTTGATATTCTGCAGTTTGATCATGATGTGCTTAGACTTAGGTTTCTTCAAATTTATCCTTTGTAGAGTTCACAAAGCTCCTTGAATCTATAAATTCATGCCTTTCTTCACATTTGAGCAGTTTTCTCTATTTCTTCCAATAGTCCAATTTTTGGACTCCAATTAATATATATCAGAACTTTTGTTTTTGTTCCTAAGGTCCCTAAGATTCTGTTCAATCTTTTTCAATCTTTTTTTCCCTCTTTCTCTTCTTCAGATTTAATAATTTCTTTTGACTTATCTTCTAGTTTACTAACTTTTCTGTCATCTCCATTCTGATATATCTGTGGTAGTGGTTAATTTTATGTGTCAACTTGACTGGGCTAAGTGATGCTCAGATAACCGGTAAAACTTATTTTAGAGTCTGTGAGAGTGTTTATGGAAGAAATTAGCATTTAATTCAATAGTCTGAGTAAAGAAAAGCCACCCCCACCAATGTGGTCAAGTATCATTCAATCCACTGGAGGCCCAAATAGAACAAAAGGTAAAGGAAGGCAAACAACTGAAAAAATAGAAATAATTCTCATCAAAGAAATATAAGATAAAGAAGAAACAAATAGAAATTTTAGAACTGAAAAATACAATAACTAAAATTAAAAACTCAATGGGTGGTCTAAACAGCAAAATGAATGGAAAAGAGAAAGGATCTATGAACTGGAAGATAGAACAAGAGTAATTAAGCAATCAGAACAGAAAGAAAATATACTAAAAAGGGGGTGGGGAGGGCTGAGGAGCCTGGGAAACTATAAAAGATCTATAGTATTTAGGTCACCAGAGTACCAGAAAGAGAGGTGAAAGTAGGCAGAGATGAAAAAGCAGTCAAAGAAATACTGGCTGAAATATTCTCAAATTTAGCAAAAGACATAAACCCACATATTCCAGAAGCTGAGAAAATAGGATAAGTCTCCTCCAAGACACATTATAATTGAACTTCTGAAAACTAAAGACAAAGAAAAAAATCTTGAAGGCAGCCAGAGAGGAACATCATATAATCAACAGATGGAAAACAATTTGAATGACAGCAGATTTCTCATCAAAACACATGGAGGCCAAAAATCAGGGTCATAAATTTTTTTAGGTGCTGAAAGAAAAGAACTAGAAGCTTGCAATTCTATATCTAATAAGAACCTCCTTATTTTTTTTTAGATTTTATTTATTTATTCATGAGAGAGAGAGAGACAGAGACAGAGAGAGAGAGAGAGAGAGAGGCAGAGACACAGGCAGAGGGAGAAGCAGGCTTCATGCAGGGAGCCCGATGTGGGACTCGATCTTGGGTCTCCAGGATCACACCCTGGGCCTCCAGGATCATGCCCTGGGCCGAAGGCAGGCGCTAAACTGCTGAGCCACCCAGGGATCCCCTAAGAACCTCCTTATATCTGCAGTAGAAATGGTAGGGGATGCAAGAAGTTAGCAATTTGTCTGTGAAACACATTCTCCTGACTATGACATTTCCTTTCTCTACTATAACACTAGTTGCCTCAGGATCCCTGCCCTTAATTCTCTAGCCAGAGATGGTGGATTTTCCAAGGAAGTTTTAGCCACCTGTATACCACCTGCCTCCACTGGACTATACGGGCCTTAGAATAAACCATTAAAAACATGGAGATGTTTATCCCAATTATAAAATTAACATATTCTGATGATTAAAGCTAATAATAGTATATTGCATAATTAAATGTTGCTTAAAAAGTAGATCTTAAATATTCTCACCACAAAAAAGAAATGATAATCAAGTGACAGGATGGAGTATTAGCTAATACCATAGTGGCATAGTGGTAATCACTTTGTGATATATAAATGTTTCAAATCAACATGTCATACACCTTAAACTTATGCAATGTTATATGTAAATTCTATCTCAATGAAGCTGAGAATGAATGAATGAATGAAAAGTTTGTTCTAGCTGCATGGTCCAAGTTTTTTACACTGTTATTCATGAGAGAATTGGTTCGCTAGATACTCAACTCCTCTGTAGCGGAAGCAAACCAGGACTTACCATTTTAAAGCTTGCATATGACTAAAATATTGGGCCCAAATATTTTATTTCCTTGCACACACTAAGATTTGAATAAAACTTTATAAAGATATAGTTAGTGACAGCCCAAAACCAATAAGATTATTTTTTTGTAGTTACTCTTTGTACACTAAATCACAAAAATCTCACATTCTGTACTAACACTCTTAGGCTCTTGGTATGTTAATATGAACTTTCAAAACAAAATTTTCAGGATGATGGCATTAGAGAGTTATTCTAAAAAAGAAGTTCTACCTTCATTCTTTTAATAATTACTACACCTCTCCTAACATTCAAAGTGTTTGCTTATTTATCATTAACAATTTGAATTTGGAAAGGAAGGGACAACAAAACTTTAAAGATACAGATTTAGAAATCTTATCTATGTAAAGATCAGTCAGAAATTGGAATAAAACTCTGATATTGTAGCACACATTGGTAGTTTCAAACAATTGTTATTTTCAGAATTTGAGGATATTTTACGACAAATGGTATGCATACCTCTGATACAAAGTTCATATGTATGTTGTTTTAATAATACATGTAAAATAATTTAATTGGTTCTGTTTTACTCTATTCTCCCTGGATGGATATACTGCTTCATGCCTACCAAGATCTATTTTTTCTATCTTCCATACAAACAAAATTATAACTGGGCTTATCTAGCTAGGGACAAAATTGCTGACCCCCACTTGCGGTTAAGTGTAGCCACATGGCCACATGACTGAGGTCCTGCCAATGAAATGTAATGCAAGAGAAGTACGTCACTTCTGACTCAGAGCTTAAGATACATTCTCTTTCCCATCAGTCAGAACCTGCAGTGACCCAGTTTTGACCATGCAGATGCCAACAGTGCCTCGGGATGTTAGCACAACATGGTGGGTAGAACATGAGGCCCTAAATGATCACAACTAGAAGGACGTCTGCCAACCTGGAACACTCACAGTACACTGTTATATAACAGAGGAGTGAATGTTTACCTTCTTTAAGAAAATGAATTAATGTCAGGTGTCTTTGTTTCAATAGATCAACCTTTCCCTAATTAATATGCCCTGGGTTTGGTTTCAAATATTCTAGATAGTAGTATAGGTAGGGAGAACAGATTCTATTCTATTCTAAGCAGCAGGTTCTACAATTGCTCCCTTTTACACAAGGCACCAGGATAAAAAGCACCTGTTATTCTAAGTGTGAGACTCCTTCCAGGCAGCTTTGTCAGCTGATTAGGCAGTAGAACAATGTAGCCAGAAGTTACTGTCTACAGAAACTTGACCAAGGTCAACATAAGAAATAACAGACATGCTTCATTCCCAGAAGCTCTCTTAAATAAGAGAGCTAAAATTAACCATCTTAAAAATAACTCACATTCTTCCCCTCCTGACCTCATTCTTTGTCTCTGGCAGGAACCTGTGCAACCTCCCCCCAGATTTCTCCCAAAGTAAATCTAAGAGGCTCAGGAGCACCGTTTTCAACAACCCCAGATGCTGCCTTTCACATCAGAACCTAATTACTGTTTCCTACAAGTGCTTTTCCCCTATTATAATGTTATTACCATGGAGTTCAGGCCCCAATGCCTGGGCCGTTAGGAGATGGCTGTAAGTTTCAGCTTTTCTTGTGAGAATTGAACTCTTCTTGATTGAATTTGTACCATGTTCTTGGTTTAGCTTACTCTTGAGAACGAAAGAATGCAAAATATTCCATAGTCCTGCCTGCTTTGTCTCTGTGTTGTCTGTCTCATCTTAATGATCCAGTGACCTGTACCATATCTTAGGAACTGACTAAACTCTCAGAGTCTTTTTCAAATACTTAACTTTGATGCCTTCCTCCCATACAACAGTGTTTCCATTTTATTTTTTTCCTCTAATTGATACCTCTCTTACAACAACCTCTTTCTCTTTCTCTCAGATAATGAAAAGATATTTCTTCTTCCAATTTTTTATATCTCTGAATAAAATAGGATTCCTGATTAAGATGCTACTTTGTAACTCTTCCTATTAGAAGTCCCATTCCCCAGCAGGTCCTTTCTGACCACTTCTATGGTGACCTTATAGTCTGTCTGGGGCTCCAGAAATGGCTGCGGTATAACTAAAATAGTTTCTTCTTCCTTAGCACAGAGCATCCTACATTTCCCAGCCCCACTGTATTTTATAGGACCAAGTGACTAATTCTCACTATGTTATTAGAGGGAATCTCAGGGCCAAGACAGTTAAAAAGAAAGTATGCCTTCTCTGCAGTCTTTGTCTTTGCTCCTTGGCTGGCCAGATGGAAAGTGTCCAGGAGGAACTTAAGATCCTAGAGGAAAGCAGAGCCAGTAGACAGAAGGGGCCTGGGTCTCTGAAATATCACTCGCCAAACATCTAATTAGACTCATGGAGCAAGAAACAAACTTGTTATTTCAAGCCACCCAGATTTAGGAACTTGGAAGGGGGAGGAACATTGTTATTAATTATATCATAGCAGAGCCTATTCTAACACACCCAGCAAGTCATTTTTCCTCAGTTATACCCGAATATCCCCTAATCAAAACTTTAAAATCAAAGTATTTATGTAAAAATAGCTAAACCACACAACAAATTTTAAGCACTTTTTATGAAATATTTAACTTTAGTAATTTCTACTATTAATTTTTCTTGGTAGGTTGCTGTGCAGATTGTAACCACCAATATTTTCTCAGTAAAGAGAAGAGATTAGGATGTTTTCAATTCTTTAAGTAAATGTTTTAATTGAACTATAACATATGTACATATATATAGAAAAAAACAAAACTCCTAAGTATACAGCTTCCTGTTTTTTTTTTCACAAAGCAAACAACTGTATTACCAACCCCTGATAAAGATAAATTATCTCCCTTCAAATGTTAACTTCTGAAGACTAGTGTGCCTGTATCCAAACTTCACATAAATTGAATCACATAATATGCATTCCTATGTGATTGACTTCTTTTGCCCAATATTAGGTCTATGAGATTCATCTATGTTGTTGCATATACTTTTATTGCTATCTAGTATTCCATTTTAAGAATGCACCAAATCTAGGGGGCACCTGCCTGGTTCAGTCAGTTAAGTGACAAACTTTTATTTTTGGTTCAGGTCATGATCTCAGGGTGTTGAGATTGAATCCTGGGTCGGCTCCATGCTCAATGCAGAGTCTGCTTGATACTCTCCACCAGAGAGAGCCACCTGGACATGAGTCTCTTGTCGGTTACATATATTGCAAATATTTTCTCCCACTCTATGACTCACCTATTCACCCCCTTAATGGTACCTCTTGATAAGCAGAAGTTCTTTAACAATGTCAGTTTATCAATATTCTCCCTCTTGTTTAGTATCTAAGAAATCTTGACCTAGTCCAAGTTCATAAAGACATTCTCTTATGTTGTTTTCTAGGAGTGTTATTGCTTTGGTTTGCACAAGAACTGATTTTTGTGTATTGATTTTTAATATGGATATTCAATTGACCTGGCTCTCTTTACTGCAAAGAGTATGCTGTTCCCTACTGCTCTGCAGTGGCACCTTTGCTACATGCTCCATATGAGAGTATTTCTAAATTCTGTTCTGTTCTATTAGTCTATTTGCCCATCATTGTGACAATACTATACTGTTTCATTATCATTTTATGTCTTGGTATTCAGTAGTGAAAGTTTCCCAACTTTATTCTGTTTTAAGATTTTCCTTTTAGGGGAACCTGGCTGGCTCAATTGAGTATGTGACTCTTGATCTCAGGGTTGTGAGTTCAAGCCCCACATTGGGTGTAGAGATTTTTTTTTTTTTTTTTAAGACTTTTTGGGACGCCTAGGTGGTTCAGCAGTTGAGCGTCTGTCCTTGGCTCGGGGCATGATCCCGATGTCCTGGGATCACCTCCCGCATCCAGCTCCCTGCAAGGAGCCTGCTTCTCCCTCTACCTATGTCTCTACCTCTCTCTCTGTATCTCTCATGAATAAATGAATAAAATCTTTAAAAAATAAAAATAAATTAAAAATTTTTCCTTTTATATGTATTTCCATATAAATTTTAGAATAGACTAGTCAAATTCTACCAAAAAAAAAAAATCTGCTGGGAGTTTGATTGGCATTTGCATTGAATCCATAGATTAATATGGAGAGAACTGAAATCTTATAATACTGCTATTTTTTAAAGATTTTATTCATTTATTTATGAGACAGGCAGTCAGAGAGAGCACGAGCAGGGGGAGAGGCAAAGGGAGAGGGACAAGCAGACTCCCCACTGAGCAGAGAGGCTGACCCTGGGCTCCACCCCAGGACCCCAGGATCACAACCTAAGTCAAAGTCAGACGTTTACCTGACTGAGCTAGTGAGGCACCCCATAATATTGTTACTCTCAGATGATTTTCTGCTTATTTTTAAATGCTCTTTGTCTCATAAACTGAAATATAAACTCTGTGAGGGTAGAAGCTTTGTCTACTTTGTTTACTGCCATATCCCGGATCCTAGAAGAACACATGGCACACTGTAGGTTCTCAATAAATATTTTTTTGAAGTAGCTAATTAATGTTCTACTGAGAATGTCTTTGATATCCTCCTCTCTCCAATTTCTTGGTCAATTAAACTTATCCTTTAGATTTGAAATTATCTGCCATTTTCTCAAGGGAACCTTCTCTGATCCCCCAGTTACAGAAACTGTACTTCTTTCTTAGCACTTAACTACTTACTGTTATACAATAATAGTAGTTACTATGCAATACTACATATTATTTTATATCAGTCTCCCATTTAGAGTGCAAACTCTGTGGGGACAAGGACCAAACATTTCATACTTACTTCTATTCCCCCAATACCTGGCCTGGACCAGCAACAAAATATTATTACGTTATTTTCTAAAAGAGGCTTAGGCAGTCTCTTCTGTTTCTTAAAAATAGAGTTATTCTATTGCCAACACTTTGCTACCCCAAAACCAAAAATCTCTCCAGATATTTTCTGCTGCTTCTATCTTCTGGATTATTTGGTGGACATTCTCCACCAGACTTTCTGGAGTTGGGGGGGGGCATCCTTCATGGCCCCCCATCCCAGACTGGCTGAATCAGAAGACTCCTAAATTGGAACTGGAAAAGCTGCATTGCTAACAAACTCTGCAAGTAACTTTTGCACTGATGAGTTTGGCGCCCACTTCCTTGGACCACATTCATGACATGACTGCTTTATCTCTTTGCGCTCCACAATTTGCTTCACGCTGCTCTGAGTCCAGCTACTCCTATCATCCCTGCCCATGCTGTGTTCTGCTTTTGCTCTCAAGGCCATATTTTCTCTTTGGCCCTCTGCCCTCCAAGGACTGCTGGAAGGCCACCCTGGCTGCCTAATTAAGAACCTCATTAATCTCATCTTTATCTTTCTGGTCATGCTGACCACCCCAGCAAGGGCCACACACTGTCACAGCTCTCTGATCCAACTTCAGAGACAGTGAAAAGGAAATAGCCCAATATTTAGGGAATTTTGAATCAGGAAATCAAAAGTTGCTGTCTGTGTGATATTGAAAATATCATTTAACTTTTCTCTTCAGGTATAATAATAATACTGCTATCCCACCTCAGATATGTGAAAATCAAATGACATGATGTATCATGTCAGAACTTTGTGAACTATAAATGAATATATACACATTAACTATAATTGATAACCTCAATCATCCAATTCTTTTTTTTTAATATTTTATTTTTAAGTAATCTCCACACCCAATGTGGGGCTCAAATTCACAACCTCAAGATCAAGAATCTCACACTGCACCAACTGAGCCAGTCAGGTGGTCTACAATCATCTCCCTCTTTGCAAAATAGGGGGTACTATTTATACTACCCAGTGTTTAATGGGAACGCACATCCTTCCTAGTGCTATTTCATTCCTTCTAAGAAATAAACCAACTGGCTAACTATTGTTTTGTCTGACTTCAAAATATCACATACATTGTACTTCTGGCTGTGTGGTAAAATCTTTTAACATTTTTGAACTTTTTTGTGCAAATCTTGTAACATAATACACAAGGAACTTCTTAACTAACCCTGCCTACTTCCCTAGCTGTATATTGTCTACTTTTCCTCTTCTTTCCTCCTCCTGTTTTAAAAATAAACTTTTAGGGATGCCTGGGTGGCTCAGAGGTTGAGCGTCTGTCTTCAGGTTGGGTCCCGCAGTCCCAGGATCCAGTCTCACATCGGGCTCCCTGCATGGAACCTGCTTCTCCCTCTGCCTCTGTCTCTGCCTTTCTCTCTCTCTCTCTCTCTGTCTCTGTCTCTGTCTCTCATGAATAAATAAAAATCTTAAAAAAATAAACTTTTAGTTTTACAATATTTTTAGATTTACAGAATAATTGCAAAGATAGTAGTATAGTGGGTTCCCACATACTCTGATCCCAGTAAAAACTTATTCTCTTACTTACTGGCATTTTACATTAGTATGGTACTGTTGTCAGTGTTCACAAATCAATATTGATACATTATTTTTTTAAAGATTTATTTATTTATTTGAGAGAGAGAGAGAGATTGTGTGTGTAGGCAGGAGGAGGGGCAGAGGGAGAGGAAGAGAATCTCAAGTAGATTCCCTACTGAGTAGTGAGCCCACCTCAGGGCTTGATATCACAACCCTGAGATCATGACCTAAGCCAAAATCAAGAGTTGCTGCTTAACCAATTGAGCCGCCCAGGTGGCCTGATACATTATTATCAACTGAGGCCCATTCTTTATTTAGATATCCTGTTTTTACCAATTCTCTGTCCCAGCATCTCACTCAGGGTACCACATTACATTTGGTTACCCTCTCTCTTGTTCTTATCTTTCCCTTTCTTTTCCTTTTCCTTCCTTCTTTGCTTATTTATTTGTTTGTTTCTTCTCTGTTCTAAACACTGTACATATAAATAAGCATGGCTTTTTCTTAAATCTAGTCAGAAAAACTGAAAAAGAAAATTTAACTAATCAATTAAGATAATTAAGATCTATGTTAAGAAGAACACAAACAGTAGACCATCAGAAGCCACACTTAACAGATTCCACATAATAAGTAATTCCATCTGATTTTTTTAAAGATTATTCTTGGTGGGAGTTAAAGTTGTAGCAGAAACATCTGTTAAGGAAGCTACTGTAACAGTCCAGGTTGGAGATGATAGTGGCTTGGATTGAGCTGGAACAGTAGAGACAGAATTAGAAATGTTAACTATATTCCAGAGAAATTTTTGAGGTAAGAACTAGGAGACTTGTTGATACATGTAGATGTGGAGGATGAGGACAAAATGGAATCAATCACCAACCTCTTACTATAGATCTTCTATACTCTAGCCATACCCATCACCTATTCTTCACACTCGCCTTGAGAGCTAAGGTCCCAAACTCTTACATTTACTAAATCCTCTGGCTAAATGCCCCTTGTTCTCCCAATTGTTGGTAAATAATTTCTCCTTGATATTCTTTCTTCTTTAATATTCTTCACCACTTCTGGGAAGCTTCCCCTGCAATGCCTCCCACGATTCTACCTTCTTGAGTTAAGGGGCTTTCCTTTCCTTCTCTTCCCCTAGCAGCCTGCACATACTTCTATGCTAGCTTGTACCACCCCATATTGTACTTACATATTTGCTTACATATCTGTCCCTTGGAGGAATTGTGTCATTTCATAGTATAGTACCTGGCACAGAGAGGAGTAAATGAATTGATTGACTCTCTACTATAATTTCACAGAAACAGAAAAAATAATATTACTTATAGTTTTCATATAAGAAAACCATTATCAAAGCAATGACTAAAAAAAAAAAAAAAAAAAGCAATGACTAGTCAATCTAAAATATAACAAATGTCATCTACCTTGTACTTCAAACTTTCGATCTTTTGGAAGCACATTCCTTTTTAAAACTTGCAATCTGGATGTCTCTTTTATTCTAGAATATATTTCATAGACCTCTTTATTGGGAGACATCTGTAGAAGAGTCACATTATTTGTAAAGTTTCAGCCAACATTTCTTAATTCTATTACTCTTGGTTTCACAGAAGAACTCTGGCCTCCATTTCTAAAGTTAAGAATCACTCATGTAAGTCAAAGAACTAAAACTCCAAACTTTGATTCATTGAAAATTTATTATGAACATTACTAAGAGTGTGAATGTGCATGTATGTGTTTCAATTCCTTTTCTTTTAGATTACTGTCTTCTGTTTCATTTCAGTGAAATGAGAGTATGGTTATGTAGCTTATTTAATTAGCTTGATTTATAAATTTAATCAGCATGATTATAAGGATCTTTTCCTTCTCATAAACATATTAGCCTTCTATTTATTTGCATATTAGAAACATGTTCACAATTTTGTCATACTTTTGTAAGTAATAGACACTGCATTTCCTAAAATCAAGAGCAACTTTCAACAAGTATGCTTTGTTCAACTTATATATAGATTCCTTTCTCTTTTTTTTTTGTATATATTTTTATTTTTTTATTTTTTTTGTATATATTTTTATATTGGAGTTCAATTTGCCAACATATAGCATAACACCTAGTGCTCATCCCGTCAAGTGCCCCCTTCAGTGCCCATATATAGATTCCTTTCAAGAGTTTTCTCAGGGAAAAAAAATTCTGTTAGTCCTATTTTCTTGTCTAATGCAGCATACTATAGTTTAAAATACTCAGAAGGCCTGGAGTTAAGGTTATACAACTGCAGCTATTTTTTAAAGCTTTTAGACATCACTGTCTTAAAAATACTAGCTAATTCCCTGTGAAAAGGTGCTCTAGAAGTCTTAACTCCAGCGTGGGAATCAGAAAATTGTGGCTTATTACCATACCATAAAGACTCAAAGTTGGTCGCTGAATTTATGTAAACTATAAATATTTAGCTATTTATTCTGATAATGTTTGGAATACTCTTTTTTATATTTACTTGTTAGTTTCAGTCAATAATACCACTGACAACATTTAAATTCCTAGAAGGTAAGATCCGATTCTGTTGAACATAACTCTATTTTGTATTTTAGATATTGATATGTACACATCTGGATGCTTCTAAAGTAATATTTGATGATAATATGGCTGTTTTCTTCTGGGACAATACTTCTTTCTCCAAAACTATCAAATACAGTCAGAGGGGCATATTCAATTGAAAGTTTTCTTTTAAGGGTGCTTGGTTTAGCATGTGATTCTTGATTTCGGCTCAGGTCATGGTCTCGTGAGATGGAGCCCCATGTCAGGCTCCGTGCCCAGCAGCAAGTTTGCTTGAGCTTCTCCCTTTCCCTACCATCTCTCTCTCTCTCTCTCTCTCTCTCTCTCTCTCTCTCTCCCTCTCTCTCCTTCTCTCTCTCTCTCTCTCTCGAATAAATAAATATTTTTTTAAAAAGCTATTTTTAAAATAATCTTTCACTATTAAAGAATTCTGACCTCTGACTCTGTTTTATTTTTGACTCTTACCTATGGAGGAGTCCTATCTCTCTAAAAATGAATATCTTGTTTTCATTAGATAAACATTTAGCTGTAGTCTGAACTCCTCTTGAGGTAAAGTTTCCCTGTTGCCACCATCTCCAGAACTTAAATAGGAAGTCTTTTATTGTATTCCATACTAGCCCTCTTCATATTTTACTAAATCAACTATGTCTAAGCCAATTCAATCAAAATGCTCTTGAGCTTCTATTAAAGATTTTCAAGGCAGGATAACTCACATCTCTAGTGATAACAGTTAGTATGCAAAGGAGAAAGAGGAGAAAAAAGGGGAGTGGAGTGGAGGGAGAGATCTTTACAAGACCATTGAAAACAATGACTGTTCTTATTAAACCATTTTCCCAATTTCATCAGGATTTGAGCAGGTAAGAATAGCAGAATACCAGGATATGATTCAATGGTCACTTGTGTTTCCTTAATGCCATATCATGCCCAGATTCCATGTCCCTTAGAAACTGGGCTTTTGCTAAAACATGAACAATAGCCAAATCATTTTCCCTTTTCCCTAAACACAACTGAGAGCCCCAAATCTGATTTATTTTCACCCTAAAGGTGAAATTGCTTAGAAATAATCCAGAACAACTTCATCAACATGAATGGAAATATTTTGGTTACCAATACCTAGAAACATGCAATTAAGGCTGTGAGGTAGAGACTTGTTATCCAGTATCCATTCTCCCCTCCTCCACTTTGCATTGAAATTTTTGAATTTTAGCTGCTCATGATAAAAGCTACGTTTCCCCCCGTCTGACAGGCAGCTAGGTATAGTCACACTACTGACTTCTGGCCTATGGAATTGGAGTAGTAATAAACAAACCCCTTTGTTTATTTGTTTATGCCCTCCATACACTTTTATGCCAACTGGAATGCAGAAGTGATACTTACACTATGTAATTTGAGACAATATGTACATGAGAAATACCTTGTGGCAATAGGACAGAAGTCTGGATTTCTGGACAACCTCATAGAGCAAAACTACCCTTCTAGCCCTAGAACACCAATGGCAAGACTGTTTCATTAGAATAAATGAAGAAACAAATGTCTGCCTTGGTTAAGCCATTGTTGATTTGGTTCTCGATCTAGGCGCTGAACCTATCTATCATCTAATACTACTGGTATGCCAATGAGTTAGATAGAAGATTAACTACAATATCCTAAGACTAAAAAAGTAAAAATGATGTTCAAAATGACACAAAGGAACTCAAATGTAATTAAAAAATTACATCATAGGTGAAATGCTGAAATTTAAATTTAAATATTTTTAAAAGCCTGGTATATCATTTGAAGATTGAAGACAGAATACTGAAATTGGTAAAAGTTTGAAAAATAGCAAAGAATATTCGAAAGGTTAGCAAACATGTCAGAAGAAATCAAAACAATCATATCACAGATAAAAGGCTACATTTTAGTTTTAAACAAGGAACAATCAGTCTTTTGAATTGGTAACAGTTTGCAGAAAGATTTGACATCCCTTTTGCTCAAAACAATGGAAAGGAAATGAGGATGTCTGGAAAAGATTATTAGTATGAACTGTATGTTTAATATCTCAACTAATATTCATTATTTCACCAATAAAATAGTATACGGGAAGTATTAGGGAAGGATCAATAAAATTGACTCAACTACCTTAAAATGGTAAAAGATGGGTAAAAGACGAGAAATGACAGGATCAAACACATAATAAATCTGACTACTGATTTCTAGAAATAAATCAAGTTCAAAAATTCTGTTTGAAAAATTGGTGAGAGAATCCTATTGATAAAATGGAAATGTCATAGAAAAGGTGTGCCTGGGTGGTTCAGTCTGCCTGCCTTCAACTCCGGTCATGATCCTGGGGTCCTTGATTGAGCCCCACTTTTGGCTCCATGCAACTCCATGCCCAGGGGGGTGTCTGCTTATCCTGCTCTCTGCCCCTCCTCCACCCCAACCCCTCAGCGCTCTTTCTCAAATAAATAAATAAAACCTTAAAAAAAGTCATAGAAAAAGTTTGCAAAGGAATCGGTATATTCTGATTTTTTAAATTTGTATTATTGATATGGGAGAAAGAAGATGAAAGTAAGGTGCAAATACAGATAAGAATGAGGGGCACTGAAAGTCAGTAACGGTATGAATTATAATTTCAGCTTCACATGAACTTTGCCCTTGATTGGGAATGTGAGCAAAACTGAGCAGATTTCTTACAATTTATTTTTGTTCAGCACATAGCAGGTTTTCAAGATCAATAGTTTCCAAGCTTTTTCAAAAAGTGATACTAATCTGTTTTCAAAGATAATCTCGTGTAAAAGCCCAACATACTTCGCAAGCAGTAAACAGAGTCGCTCTGCCTAAGGCTAAAGCAGAAGCAATTGCCAGACCCAGGACTCCAGCCGCCTAGACTGCTTGGCTTTTCTGTATGTCTCTTCTCATGAGCTAGAGGATTATTCAAAGGTAGGGGGATTCCTTGGAGTCTTAGAGGTTCCATGAAAACTCATTTAAATGCTATATTTATATTCTTACCAGTTTGCTGCCCTGATCAGTGACACCATTCACATCTAATTGCCTGGATAGCAAATACTGGTTTCCTCATGGGAGGAAATTGTAATTTCTTTTAACCAATATTTAGTACCCTTCATTTTAGTAAAAATATCAAGTTAAGTTGGTCCTGTTTTTTCCATGGTAGGTGAGTTAACAGCTAGGCATTATTTATTACCCTTTTCTGAATGCAGATTAGAATCTCTGCCCACCATTTGAGAGACACTGTTCAATAGTAACAAATATTTGGTCAGGTTCTGAATAAGAAATTGTTTAAAACTTTTTGGTTCTGGTTTTTAAGAGGGGGAAAATTTTTGGACACCTTCCTAACTTTTAGGACTTTTTACAAAGATCTCTCTCTTTCTCTCACCCACTTTTAAAAAGTGATTGACAATCTCTTAGAAGTTCTGAGTCATGCTATATATTCAACTACTCATTCTGAGCCATCACTGATGTCTTGGGTCCTGTGCTCTGAAGACCCATTTGAAGATGAAACTGAACACTGAGTTCCGAGCTTCCTGCTACCTCTGGCCAGACCCAGAGCCACAACTTATATTATACTATAAGACTTACCAGTGATGGAGGAAAGAATACAATACCTTTCCAAAAATATGCTTATTAATTCCTGGTAGAAGACAATAACTTCTTTAAATATGAAAAGTATATATATCTTTTTTTGTAATTTTTATAATCTGAAATTAATATGAAATCTTATCGTCATTAAGGAAAAAAAGAATAAATATAATTCCAATGCCAAATAATAGAAAATAAAAACATACCACATCATATCAACCAACTAAATGTTTTATAACAATGTATTGGTAAATTACTATCATTATTTAGTATAATGAAGAATTCTCTAATAACACTTGTTTATTCAATCCAAAATTAAAAACCACCAAAATTGACATTAATGCTGCAAAACGTTGTTTTGTTTTGTTTTGTTTCATTTTGCCTGGCCATACTATACTGTGATGCTCACTGGAAATAGAATTTCAAGGGTTAAGAGAAATAAATAGGGTCCAAAGTTTTCTGTGATTCCATAGCCCTTTAATCATAGTGCTCCTGGAATAGAAGAAGAGTGGGGATAGACTTGAACAGCTTCAGGGAACTAGCTACTTTGGAACACTAAACCATAGTCCCCGAGCAAATTCCATTTTAACAATAGCCACAGAGTCCTTTCTAAAGTATTGCCTCATCTTTAATATTTTAAACCCAATGCCTTAAGTGATATACTGGTTATTTTCCTCTCTCTAGATGATTCTTGCTTTGATGAGTTACTTTATGTCTCAGGGTTTCAGCACATGGTCTGCTGGGTATGGCAAAAACATTTCACATTTGCCTGCTGAGATTTCTGTATACTTCTGACAAGCTGTTGGATTTAGGGGTAAAGCAGATTTTCTCTGAATGTGCTTCTTTGTTCTATCTTGGGTTTTAAAATAATTTTCTTATAAATCCTCAACCTTTTTTTCTTATTGAAAGTGAATGAAAAATAAGCAGAAACCTTATTATAGCTTAGTTTTGGCCTAAGCAGTACAATAGAAAAGCTTTGAAAATCCATAATCCTTGTGACTGAAAAGTTCATAGTTTTTGGTTTCTTACAAATTAAAGTTAAATAGACTCAGCTATGTTGTGGAAAAAGTATAACTTAAAATCGTGTTTTCTAAGGTTTGAGCATAGTAGGTGCTTACCAGATTTGCATTAATTACTTTCTTTTGAGGCCATCAGGAGGTTCTTCCTTCTTCTACCCACAGAACCATTATTTTTTTTCCACAGAATTATTATGCCAAAGTCATCCTTGAAACTCTTGCAGAACTGAAATAACCCTGCTTAATGAGCGTCTGATTTCTTTACTTACTATACTATGAAATTGGACTTTCAAACTCATCATTGTATTTCTTTTAGGGAGAGGGGCAGAGGGGAGCATGGGGTGTGACTAGGAACACAGGCTTTGACATTATCTAGACCTGTGTTGGACTAGAGCTCACCCAGATAAATCACTGCACTTCTCTGGGCCTCTGTCTCCTCACCTACAAAATGGAACAAATAATACCCACTCTAAAAATGTCAGTGAGGAAATAAAATTATGTATGTAGAGTAGAACTTGTTTCAATGACTTGCAATATGAAAGCTCAGTAACTGAGCATTGTTATTGTTGCCATTAGTATCCAGTGTCTGAAGTGTCATAGGAGAAAAACAAAAGACTTAAGTGTTAATGTATTTATAAATGTATGTCTTCTGTAAGCATGCTAAGCACTTTATACATATGATATGAAGAACATGCAAACCTGTCATTTTCTAGAGAATATACTGAAGCATTAGATTTCAACATTAAATTATCAAAAATAATTTATTGTATATTCACGTGTTTATGGAACCAGGACTAGCCCTGGGAGGGGAAATGAAAAAAAAAAAAAAATCCTGAGGCTTTATATAATATAATATCTATTCAGTCCTTCTAAGGTTCTAGGTTAAACAATAGTTTAATTTTTCCTCTGGCTTTTAAATTTTACCCTGTAATACATTTTGCTGTCACCACAGGTAATAAGTTATCCATTGGAAAGAGCGAAATGAAGGTCATATCACACTTTTTAATACTATTTTAATGATATTCTATAAATTTGATAATTAAATGAAATGAATCAGCCTAACAACACTAAAAAATCAGAGTAAAGCAAAGTTAAAAAAAAAATCTTCCTAAGATACACATTTCAATGATAAACACTATCTCCACTTACCCTTATAATATTATCTAGAAATTTTAATATACTGACTCTTGGCTACTTCTTTCGTACTTGTAATGAAACTTACTCCATCCCAAATCATTTTTCTTAGAAAAGACTTAATCTTCACGTCTTCCCTTTTACTTGTACCATTCTGCAGCTGCCTTGCTTTTAACTTTTGCCATGTTTTCTCTAGAGCTCTTTGTCTAACACCAACCCAGCTTATCATTGCTTAAAATCTCCCTTAATTTTCTCCCTCACTTAGATAGGCTGGCTTAATTCAATCCTTCCTGATTTTTTCCTTGCAGGACACACAGCAGAAAATAACTGTAGTGTTTAAAATTTTTGTCATAACAAGTAAGAAATTACAACTTAATTATTAATATAAGGTTAAATGTATCATCTTGCTATTTGTTTTCTATGTTTCCATTTATTTTTTTTGTTCCTTTTATCCTCCTCTTCTGCCTTCTTTTGTATTTACTGAACATGGTCTATTATTATAATTTATCTCTCTTTTTTTTTTTTTAGCTTATTAGCTGTCTTTTGTCTTCTTATTTTTAGGGTTGCTTTAGGGTTTATAGTGTATTAACATGTCACAGTCTGCCTTCAAGCAATATTTTGGCATTTCACATATAGTGTAAGAAATTTAGGATATATTTCCACCTCTCCCTTCATAGCCTTTGTGCTTTTGCTGCCATCATTTTACTGCTACTTATTTTATAGTCACCATAACATATTATTATGTTTGTATAACAATAATCTCTTAAAGAGATAAAACAATAGGGAAAAAAACATGTATTTTCCAGGAGAGATATCATTTCTGCCTGCTGTACATTCTTATGTGCCGATCCATATTTCCCAGTCGTATCATTGTCCTTTTGCCTGAAAAACTTCCTTTAATTAGCATTTTTGCAGTGAAGGTCTGCTGGTGATGAATTCTTCCAGCTTTGGTATGTCTAAAAATTATTTATTTTGCCTTTGTTTTTGAAAGATATTTTCACTGGGTATAGAATTCTGGACCATAGTCTTTTTCTCGTTTAAAGATGTTGCTCCAGCATGTTCTCTTTTGCACTGTTTCCAGTGAGAAATCTGCTATAATTTTTGTTTCTTTGGACCTAAATATCTTTTTTCTTTCTCCTTTGGCTCCTTTTTTTGATTTTTCTTTTCATCACTGGGGTTAAGCAGTTTGAATATGATGCTCCTCTATGTAACTTTCTTTTTCTTGCACTTTGGCTTTATTGAGCTTCTTCACTCTGTTGGTTTATATTTTTCATCAAATTTGAAAATTTCTTGGCTGTTGTTTCTTCAAATATTTTTTCTGTTTCTCATTCTCTTCTCCTTCAGAGATTTCAATTACATGAATATTAGACTGCTTGATTGACTCATTTTTAAAAATTCTCTTTTCTCTTTGTTCCATTTAGGATGGTTTCTATTACTATCTTTGAGTTCACTAATTTTTTCTTCTGCAATGCCTGCCTAATCTTCTGTAAGTCCATCCAGTATAATTTTATTTTACATATTATTTCATCTCTAGAAGTTAGAGTTGGGTCTTTTTTGCATCTGTAATGTCTCTATTTCACTTTTTGGTGATGTGGAATACAATTAAAACAATTGTTCTAGTGTCTTTGTCTCCTAATTGTAATTTTGTCAGGTCTGGGTCAGTTTCAATTGGTTACTTTTCTCCCTATTATAGGTTATATCTTCCTGCTTCTCTATATAGCTAGCAATAATGGATTGGGAGTATTGTAAATTTTAACTTTTTGGATGTTAGATATTTTTGTACTTCCATAATATTGTTCTAGGACACAGGCTAAGTTACTTGGAAACAATTTAATCTTTTTTGTGTCCTGCTTATAAGATTGGTAGACAGAAGCAGAGTAGCCCTGAGTTTAGGGCTAATTATGAGCCACTATTGAGGCAAATAGCTTTTATATACTTTACTCTCTAGTCCCCTTTAAGCCTTGAGGATTTCCTGTCTGATTGGTAGGACATGGGTATTATTCCTAACCCTGTTACTTTGAATCCATTTGGGTGATTCTTCCCAGGCCTAAGGCACATGCTTCCTAGCCAAAGGTAAAATTTTCTCCTTTCGTGGCTGTGCTTATGAGTACACAACTGACTTCTTGAGAAGACCCTCTGTAGGTCTCTGGGGTTCTCTATGTTATCTGTCTTCTCTTTAATACTCTTTCCTGTGAACTCTAGCTGCCTTGGGTTCTACCTACCTTCTCAACTCAGAAATTCCTCCATAATCCATCTGAGTTCCCCCTTCCTGTGCTGTCACCTGGAAATTCTCTGAGTATACTGTACATATCAAGCCATTAATGGATCAATAATAATAATTATTATAACTATAATTATAATAACTTTTGAAGTTAGCAACCTTATGAACTTAAAAACTTAGAGAGACTAGGGTGCTCATGATATACAAAAAGACTGGAATCTTGTTCTCCAAGTGGGCATCTGCCTAGGCAGTAGTCTTTTTTTTTTTTTTTTTGGCAGTAGTCTTTTTGATTGTACATGATCCTGCATGGGCAGGAAAAAAATAATTTGAGGGGTATAGAGAAAAAGGGGTTTGGGGAAGTAGGCATAGCAATAATGCATGAGTTACCCATAGATAACACATATATCAGGAGAGTAGGACTTTAACTATCTTTCTTTTTTTTTTTTTTTTTAAGATTTTACTCATCTATTCATGAGACACACACACACACAGAGGCAGAGACATAAGCAGAGGGAGAAGTAGACTTCCTGCAGTGAGCCCAGTTCAGAACTCGATCCCAGGACCCAGGATCACACCCTAAGCCCAAGGCAGACACTCAACTACTGAGACATCCAGGCATCCCGGGACTTTAACCATCTTACTTGTACCCCAGCTAGATGGGAATACTGCTGGTTGAAGTGACCCCAGCAGCAAGAGGCAATGGTGTACACCATTCTCAAGGGTGTCAAGAAAGTAGTTCCTCTGAAGGATACCACAAGGGCCCCTACTGGAACCGGCCGATGGACATCTGTCAGACAGAGGGCACAA
Organism: Canis lupus dingo; assembly: GCF_003254725.2. Classification (NCBI taxonomy): domain Eukaryota; kingdom Metazoa; phylum Chordata; class Mammalia; order Carnivora; family Canidae; genus Canis; species Canis lupus. Next base: position 57,216,404 of record NC_064248.1, on the reverse strand, counting down.
ATGCCCAGTCAACATTAACTAGAGAAGCAGTGATGTACCACAATCTTGTAATGGGTTCAACTAAATAAAAAGACTGATGGCCTTTATCACTTTTCTGTGCCCTCAAGCCCAAAAGAGCTTGAAAAGGGAGAAGAAAGGAAGAGTAGTAAAAAGGAAGTCCTATCCCCCTGTCCTTGTCCCCTGAGGCACAATCAAGCCAAGGGTGATTGGAGGGAGATAAGAATACAGTTTTTAACTGAAGTTTAACTGTATTTACCTAAATCTGTTGAGAGAGCAATGATTAGAGAAAAAAACACTTCATGTTTATTTCCCAATGACTGCAAACTGCTAGATAAATTGGTTACATTTTTACCCCCAGCACATAAGAACTATTTGCTAACTAATCAATTAATAAACCCTGGTTATTTGGAATTGTAATTTTTAGATGATATAAGTAAATAATGCAAATAAAAATGTCAGGACTAAATCTTAGCCATTAGGCAGCCACCTGGATGCTCCACCATTTATTTTGATCAAAGGAACTCAATCATATGAAACTGATTCTTGAATATAAAAGCAATTATTTTAAAATTTTCTTTCTACTATCAAATTGAATATTACTTTTGTGTTGTTTTCAATATTTGTTATGAATTTCTCCCTTTCTCTACATTAGGAAAAACAAGATGGCTTTACAAAATCTTGTCTGGGGCTAAGGTGATATCTGTGTGATAGTTCTTTGCTGTAAAAAGATAAGTGACCCACCCAAAATAACCCCCACCCTCATTTAGCATCAAATGTTAACCCTAGTGAATTTACACTGTCCCGTGTGATAGGTAGTCTCCTTACCACTAGATGGCCTGATCCTCTCAAAAAAAGAATAAGAGCAATTTAATATTGGAGATTCTGACACTAATTGCCTTGTAAGGAAAGAGAACTAAGTTCAAGTGTATGAGACTGACATATTTTTATTTTAATAAATAAGCTTTAGTTGACTTTTCTTGATATTATTTAAAAGATTATTCCGACTTCTACTAATATATTTTAATTAATAACTCTCCATTTCATCTTTTTCCCATGCCATTTTTTTCCTATTGCCATTTAAAATTCTCGGAATATCTTGCTATGGTAATCATTAGGAATAAACTAATTCCCATTATCACACATTTTTTTCCAAACCACATAATTATAGTTTCATCATCAGAAAGATGATGTCTTTCATTTGTCTTTGAAGCATTTCATGGGGGGGGGGGGGGTGGCTGGGGGAAGGAAGGAAGCTTCACAGTTATAAAAAATAAAAAGTCCATTGCTCTTCCATAAAAATCCTTTGGAGTTAATAAAGAATTAAAATTCTTTAATGAATAAATACTTAAGATATAATTTTATCTCCTTTTACATTCATAGAACTTGCAATTATTCGGGGCTGAGCATTAAGTCTGTAGCTAATTTGAAGACCTCAAATCCCTGTTCCCCTCTTAGGTGCAAGTTGCCTTTAGGTTATTTCCCTGCTCATTAGTACCTCGACCACAGGATGGACAAGGAAAACAAAAGCTCTGCTCTTTTCGAAATGCACTCCTGGAATATAAATGACTGGGGCTGCAATAACTCATGTCCTTTATTTAGAAAGGAAATAGATAGAAAAGAATTAAAGATGAGATGTGTCAGGCACAGCTTTCTGTACCAAGCCCCACAGGCATAGCAAGGCTGAGACAAGTCCAGCTTTTAAAAGGTAGGAATATAAGATCTCTTGTTAGGGTTCTTGGAATTTTCCTCCATTCATATTTGTGAGCATGATTAAAAATACCTCACCTTTGGTGCTTTCCATGACCATGCCATTTTGTAAGCCCAGAAAGGTGGCACCACCTGGCACCACACAGACAATATACATGTTTCTATGAAAACCCCACTTTATTGTATATTCATGTGCAGATCGAGTATTTCTTAGCTTTGCTGAGACTCCAGAAATTGAGCCCTGAAGGGATGCCAATGTTAGAGCTAAGACAGATGACCAAAATCAGGGTTCTAATCCCTGGGGATAGTAATGCCCTGGGGATACTTTACCATGGAAAGTTAAGGCTACCATGGCTGCATTCAAAAAGTAAAGTTCAGACTTACTGAAATATTTCCAATTAATCTATGAACCACAAAATATGTAAGATAATAGCAATTGCTTTCCAGAGTTATTAGAGGATGTTATTATTATTAGATGATTACAAATGTGAATAATGTACTTAACACAAAACCTAGTATATTAATAGATGCTCAAAAAACAATTGCTATTGTCATTAAATATAATAAAATATAGTCAGTATGACAATAATCTTCATTATGCAGTCATTTATAGTACCTACCAACAAATTTATATTATTATTAGATAATTTAGAAAGTATCTCAGAACCAGGCAGTATCTGAGGGTCCTTGGCTCCCACATCCAGCCAGTTACCATTACCCACTACAGCTCTGAATGCACCCAACAGTCCTATATAAGCTAGCATGAAATGGCCCCATACAAAGCCCCTTAGAATTTCTTCAAAACTTATCTGCCCTCTCTTGACCTTCTGTGTCTTTTTAGGTCCCTTTCATATCTTGATTCCACACCTTCCATTATCCCCATGACTTTGGTCATTTACCCTAGCTCTAACCTTGGCATCCCTTCAGGACACAACTTCTGGAATCTAAGCAAAGATAAGAAATACCCAATCTGCCACTTTCACCCCTGTGGGAGGCTGATGGCTGAGGAAATTCTGGCAATTCGACTTTACTGATTCTGATGAAAGTAGCAGACATATTTCAAACTAGCTTCTGCAAAAGAATTTATTGGTAATGATTCTGACTCCCAATTCCAGTGTGGAAGTGGGGAGTCCCCACACCACCTAGCAGTTCCCTCATAGCAACTGGGTGGTCCTACCATTCAATTCATTTCTGACACTATCCACCTGAAGATAGCCTCAGATCCTACAGGTTAAGGGGTCAGTCCGACAGGACTATCCCCCTCCACCACCCTTCAGAGGCCAGTCACAAGCCCTGATTATCACTTGTGCTTCTGAACAACTGGCTGTAGATTGGAGGGTCTAATGCCCCACTTTTCTTGGTTTCAATTAATTTGTTAGAATGGCTCACAGAACTAGGAGAAACAGTTGACTTACTAGATCATCTGTTGTAGTGTGAAACTGAGTAACTCTTTTAAGATGGAGTCAGAAGGCCAGAAGGGGGAGCTCTCATGCCCCATCACTTGTGATCAGTTGCAGGCTCAAACACGGAGGAGAGTACTTTGCATTCCCAACACGGAAAAGGCTACTTTGCTGCTCCATCTGGAAGAGGAAATAAATTCTCCTTGTTTGTCTATAAGCTCAGCCTATAAGAAAATGGTACAACTCGGTCAGTGAGGAAACTGTTACCACCCTGAACTCTCACTTTCCCACAACAGACTTTCAAAGCAGCTTCTCCTAATTTCTTCCTTTTCTCTGCAAAGTAACATTCCTCACTTTGATTATTGGACTTGACAATGGTTTGACAGAGCTTGTGTGTCAGAATTGAAATTCCTCTGCTCTTCCTAAATAAACCCTTTTGCTGGTAAGAATAGCTTTTTACTTATAAGTTCAACATTATGAAAGGACTTCAGGATATAATTTAGAAGAGCCAGATGGCTGAGATATATAGGACAAAGTATAACAGGGGGCACAAAACTTCCATGACCTCTCTGAGGGCACCATTCTCTCTGAATCTCCACATGTTCACCAACCTGGGAGCTCTCTGAAACCTATTCTTTTGAGTTTTATGGAGGCTTCATTTCATAGACATGACTGATTAAATCAGTGGCCATTGGGGCCTGATTCAATCACTAGCCCCAACCCCTCCTTGTAGGTGGGAGGAGGAGGAAATGAAAGTTCTAACCCTCTAATCACATTGTTAGTTCTCCTGGCAACCAGGCCCCATCCTTAGGTGGGTTCCAAAAGTGCTGCCCTCAATGTATTTATTTTTATGTAGGCAACAGAGTTTTCAAATGAATACCATCTTTGTTCATGGGAAGATTTCAAACTTACCAGATGTCTCAATGCAAATTGCAAATTCCCAGGAAAGGATATGATTGGCCCAGTTAAGGTCAAGTGTCCACCTTGGTGCCATCAGCTATGGACAAGAAACAGACTCATGTAATGCAAATATAGCAATCCAAGGTCCACTTTTATGTTCTCAGAAAAGAGATGTGTCATCAGATACCCTGAATGGTGTCTTCTACATGGTATATTTCCCATTTCCCCCTTATTTTCCATTATCATTGCCACCGTTCCTGCACGTTCAAGATAGTAGACCTGCCCATTCACTGATCCCCAATACTTTCCTATTCTATCTTTTCCACCTCTGACTTCTTTCATTTACTTTCACCTCTCTTGTTTTAACTTCTTGGTTCATACCTCAGTTTTTATTTCTGCTCCTGGTCTGTTCCTGATTTTGTGTCCCATGACCACTTACTTGGCACATTGAACTTCAACTTTTCTTTATGATTTGTAACTTGACTTAATTCTTTTGACCCAGAAAATCCACTGACTTCTTCAGATGAAGAGTCCTGTTATGATCCAGAATGCCACTCCCTGGTCCTTTGCCCATTTCAGCAATGGTCCCATGATGTAAGGGAGAAAGAGAACACAAGCCTATTACCGCTTCTAAATGAATATAATATTCCTAGAACATTCCTTTGATCATATCATTCCTTGCCTCAAAAGTTCTTCCATGATTATTTATCCTGATAGTCAAAAGTCTTTCAGAGTTAGGTGCCAAACTACTTTCCCAACCTTTTCTCTCCTTATTTCTTTACATGAAGGTTCTAACCCATGCACATTTCCTAAATGCCTTACACAGAATTGCATCGTGAGTCTATGGTATACCTGGCACATGGGGCTCAATGTGAATAAATGCAGTGAATATTGGTCTTGTATAATTTGACTTATTTGGTCCTGAATAGTTTTTAGTATATAACTATATGGGAGATGTGAGAAATTACACTGAATTGGTACTGATAGTATGAAATATACTGGTTTTGACATTTTTCTTTTCTTTCTTTTCCTTTTTTTTTTTTTTTTGGTGGGGGGGGCAGTTTGACTTTTAAACCAAACTTCTGGCGACAGCTTATTTCCTATTTGTCTTTTTTTTTTTTTTCATAAAAATAGAGTGTAGAATAGGAAAGGAAAATATCCTAGCTATTTGCATATGCTAGTTGTTTGAATTCCAAGATAAACAAAAACTTACTGTATTCCTAAATCTGTCCTTAACTAAATGCCAGGAACTTGAGCTGTATTGTGAAGCCATCTGTAATTTTCTGCCCCTAGGATCTTTTGGCCTCTGGACAATACTGTTGCTTATCCTTTTTATCACCCTTAGCCAAGTAAAATGAGACAAAGCCTGTTTTGTATGCAATAAGAGCAACCACTTCAAGTTAAATTCTTTAGAGTCTATTCTCACATTATTTTGTGTCACAGATATAAATACTTTGACCTTCACTCTCTAAAATCTGCCTTTTAGAGGTCTTAGTGAATCACAAACTCTAAAAAATGATTTAAGTATTAACATTTTTTGCTAATGTATGAAGACGCTGTATTGTCAAAGAGATGTTTTACTATTAAACAGACTGCCTGTTTAGGCTCACCACATAAACCAAGCTTTAGTGTGGCTATCAATAAATATTTGTCAAATGAATGAATAAATGAATGAAAATATAAAATAAGAGAATTGTGCATTTCTGGTCAATGGAAGCTACATTGTAGTTGTTTTTAAGATTTATTTATTTATTTGAGAGAGAGAGAGAGAGAATGAGGGAAGGGGCAGAGGGAAAGGGAAGGAGAGAATCCCAAGCAAATTTCCCAATGAGCTCAGAGCCCCATGTAGGGGCTCGATCCCAGGATCCTGAGGCCATGACCTGAGTTAAAATCAAGAGTCAGCCACTTAACTGACTGAGCCACCCAGGTGCCCCAATGGCAGCTACATAAAATGGAGTTAAATAAGTCAATTAATTTTTAAAGGAACTAGAAAATAAAATATCTAATAGAGTTAACTAAATTCATTTTATTTTCTTCATTCCATAGCTTTCTCCTCTTTGCTTTAAAAATGAAAATTGTATTTTAAAAATTTTGATCTTAACAATTTTCAGCATTTACATTACCATAAAAATGTAAATGCTAGTTACTGCTTCTGTACTGGATTTTTAAAATGCCTTTTATTGTGGCACATTGATCTTTAAATTATTGTATTTAATTTGATAATCCTGTGTGCAAAGGGGTATTGAGGCAAGGTAGGCATGTGTCTTAGCTTGAGTTCCTAAAATTGATGCTGTGATAACTTTTGGATGAAGGTTTCTTGGGTTTGTTTTTTAGCCCATTTTATTAAAGGAACACTCAACCTTTGTTTTTTAAAAATCATAATGAAAGTCTCTTCAAAAAGTTTTTTAAATTCTAGAAAGTTTTTATTACATATGAGGCTCATTCATGAAAGCTATGATTCCAATAACTTCACTTAAAATATTAGAAATCATATTGCCAATTATTTTAATTTATGATATATTTTTGAGCTCTTTTAATATATCTGCTAATACTAATAGCCTGCTAATAGACTGAAAGGGCAATGTAGACACATGCAGCCAGGAGCCCAAGAGAACTTGGCCTACCTACCTCACCCACACAGAGTAGGGGAAGGACTTTCAGTATCAGGCCATGCAGGAGCAACAGGAGGCTGAGAACATGGCCCAGAGGGGCATCAGCATGGTTGCCAGCCCTGTGCCCATGAACTTTAAGGACCTCATTGAGACCAAGACCAAGGAGCACAACACAGTTTTCACTCCAGTCATCGGGAAGCAACACAGAGGGAAGCAGCTCTACACCTTTGTGTTATCGTCATCTACATGGACCAGGTGGGTGGTATTTGTCCAGGGCAAGAAGACCTGGGTGCCCATCTCCCTGCAGAGCCTGATTGACATGGCCAAGTAGAGTGGCCAAACTGCAGCACACTAGACGCTTGCATTGAAGAGGGGACATGGTTATAAATAAATGGTATCTTAACCCAACAACAAAAAAAATTAGATTGAATATCAGATATTATGTTGGAGCTTTTACTTAAATTACCTCACTGAATCCTCACAATCACCCTATTTGTTCCTATTATGCAGGTTAACACACAAGAATTGGGAAACAAAGTTCTCAAGATCACAACTAACAAATGACAGGACCAGGATTTGAAACCAGATTTGTCTGATGATAAAGCCTTTGGTCTTCAAATCTGCAACATTACGGTGAGATCCTCCTATGAGTAACACAGTACCGTTTGGGGGCATTTCAGAAAGGCAAAGTATTGAGGCAGACCTTTCCTCTGGCGTACCTTCAGGTCTTCAGTACAGGTTAGTATTTGCCTGCTTACTCAGAGACAAATGGAAACTGTACAGCAGGAAAATGAATTAGTAGCTATTGCATTTTAGGGTTAGTACACTGCAGTAGCTACTATATCCTGGTATGCCAGACCCTTGTCCTTTGGAAAATGGGTTAAAAGCAGCTGTCCTTAATTATAGAAAAAAAAGGATGAAAGAGAATGTGAAAATGGAGAGCTGCTTTAAATTGTATGTGAGGATGAGAGGATGACTGTTTAAGGAGAAATAAAGGGATCCTCTCCTCCCTGAGAGGAGAAAAGATCTCTGACCCTACTGCTCATGGAAGCATCTGGATTTTCCTCTTTACCTGGTCCTGCTTGAATCTGACATCTCTGGGAATTTTTCAAAGTTAACTTGTTCCCAAATGGAATGCAAAGAAACAGCATGCTTTTATATTCCTGTTTGCTGGTTTAAGCCAAGAAGGATGCTTCCTGGTAGCAGTGGGAGTTGGGTATATGGGTGAGTGCAATGCGTGGTCCCTTAATTTTATTAAAGTTCCATCCCACAGACTGAGGTTGTTAGATGTCATTCTAAGTGCATGTTTAATATTTCTCAGTTGTGAACTTTGACCTTAGTTTAATCTAGACAGGCCATATGTAGCTACTCACTTTTAAGCACTGACACCAGCATTCCTCTTGTGTCAGTGTTTCAGGTCAGACTCCTTGGGCATCAAATATTCCCAGAAACAGTCTAGCATTTCCAAATATTTTTTTAAAGACATCACGGATGGCTGTTGGAAAGAAAGACCATAGTAACATGCTAAAGTACAATCTCTAAAGCCGAGAAATGCAATAGCTTTTTTTTAAGTTTTTACTTAAATTCCAGTTAGTTAACATATGGTGTAACGTTAGTTTCAGGTGTATGGTTTAGTGATTCAACACTTCTGTGAAACACCTGGTGCTCTTATCACACGTTTATTCCTTAGTCTCCATCACCTATTTCACCCTTCCCCTCACCCACCTCCCCTCTCTGGTAACCATGAGTTTGTTCACTATAGCTAAGTCTGAGACCACAACAGCTTTTTAAATGGTATTTTGCAACACTCTGATCCAGTTTTCCCCACATGTTAAGTTACACAGATTTGTGTTTCACATACACTCACTCTCTCTCTCAACCTCTTTCTTCTGGGAGTAATTATGCCTGTGGTTCCTCAGCTCGCTCTCATTCCAACCCTATTACTACGCTGAAACTGCTTAAGATCACCAGAATACTTTATATTGCTAAATTCCAATATCTTTTCAGTTCTTTTGTTGTTGTTAATCCAATTAAGTTCCCCACCCTCCTTATTTATACAGCAAAAGATAAAGAAATATAGTCCAAATTAAGTGTTCCCTCCCACCCACCCATGAGGGATAGATGAAGCATGATACAGAGGTTTTTTCCAGGACTCCTCAAAGTCCCTAATAGGACAGGCTGCTGTCAGTGACCATGTCCATACCAGGTGGAAACTCACTAAATCCAAAACACTTAGCAATGCCGAGCCATTTTATACTTGGAACTTACATCACTATTCAAAGCACCTACGTGCTTTTCTTTAAATAGTTTCTGGTTTTGGTTTCCATGTGAGCACACTCCTGATTTTCTTTCAGCTTTTCTTGGCGATTCTTTCTTAGTAACTTACGTCAGCTTCTCATCCTCTACCCAACAATTAAATGTTGGTGCTCCTCAGAATTCTGTCCTAGGTCCTCCACTCTTTGTTCTACTTTTCCCTGAGAAAATAACATCCATTCCCATGACTTCAGTTATCTATACACTGATAAATCCCAAATTTATACCTCTGGCACAGATCACACTTCTGAGTAACAGATCTGAATAGGTCATTGCCTACAAGACCTTTCAAATTGAATGTCTCAGGGGCATTCCCAAATCATCCAATATGTCAAAGACTGAACTCAGGATCTAGTGTTCCTTCCCTCAGCATGTGGCTCCATTATTCATCCAGTTACTCAAGTCATAAACCTCAGGGTCATCTTTGACTCCTACTTTTCCCTCATTCCTCACATCCAATCAATCAGTTTATTAGATATGATATACCATTGTCATTATCCAATGGAGAGAGCACCCCTGACTACAGATGCAAGCATCCTAATCCTTGGGATGGGTGTATCTCCTTTATGGATCATCTATTACTGAACACTGAGCTGAAGAAGACCACATCTGTGACAAAAAAAAAAAAAAATCCCTCCTTGCCTCCAGTGATGGTAATTTCCTGCCAGCTGGCCCAGCAATAATACCAGCTGCATGTTATGTGCAGTTCTTGGCACTAATACCAACTCCATCCATTTCCCTCTCACAGATGTATGACATATGAAACTCTCCTTACTCTAATCCTTATTCAGATTTCATATTCTAAGCAAGTATTTCAGTCTTTGGGACAGTTTTAATATAGAGATGTCCTGGCTTTCTCCATCAGCCTTTGTGGGCTGATTAATGTGAGCCACTAATGACAAATAGATCTATGTTGTAAGTGTTGATAAAATCCAGTTTCTAAATCTACAGAGCTGAGAGCCAGATCATAGGCTGTGGTAAATTCACCAAGATAATCCATCCTGTGGGGCCTCTTGAAAGGTAGCCAATTGATCTTGCCTGGAGATACCCATGTGCTTTCCATTTGACATGTCTCTGAGGTCTTCTTGGGAAGATGCCTAAAGCCCATGAAACATTAGTTGAAAAAAAAAATACAAAACTTCTTGACTTAGTATAAGACATGCACAGACTTCCTTTAGTGATGGGGATTATTTACAAAAATATGCTGAAATCTGGGATAGCAAAGGGAGCTGCTTCACCAGCCATTTAGAGCACCTGGATCTGGTGTTCTTCCTAGACTATAAAATATAGTGGCTATCCAGAGAATTGAGAATGTGGTATTCCTCATAATAATAACCTGAATATAAATGCCTTTGTTGGGGGACCTGGGTAGCTCAGTCGGTTAAGCATCTGACTCTTAATTTCGACTCAGGTCATGATCTCAGGATCATGAGATAGAGCCCCGTGCTGGGCATGGAGCCTGCTTAAGGTTCTCTCTCTCTCCCTCTTCCTCTGCCCATCCTCCACCCCTCTCCACCCCCTGCCCCCATGCACACACTCTCTCTCTTTCTCTAAAAGAACAAAAGAGAGAAAGAAGGAAAATGCCTTTATTCATCTAAAATCTTGTATTTCCCCCAAAAAAGGAATAACTACCCTATGAAACATGCCTTCGGAGTCAGTTTTGTAACAAGTCACCTCAGAGATGACCCAGACCAAATACAGTAACCTCTGGACATGCAGTGCCTATCCAGTCCAGGCCACCATGGCTAGGACACCAATTTGGGCTCACTGAAAGCATCCTGCTAGAATCATTGCAGTTTACATAGGAAAGAATTAGCCATTCTCCACGTGTAACAGGAATCTGAAGGCTTCAAGGACTCCTCCAGTGGCTCATCCAGCAGAGAATACAAACTGCTTTAGGAATTTAGAAAGATGAGAAGCAATGAGGCCAAAATAGACAGAGGTTTCACCCTTCCCCAATTGCATGAGTTGAGGAGGTAGGGCACTCTAAGTGAGGACAAGGCTTGAAAGCATCAGTGAGCTTTAAAGAAACCAGGCTGCAGAAGGCAGTGTGCAAATCAGGCCCCAGTTAGGAATGCAATTCAGCTGGGTTGGTACCAAACTGTGCAGTGCTTTGAGAGCCAGGAAGAGTGCAACCTGGAAAGAGACCAAGAATCAGAAAGACCAGCCTGGTGACTATTGTAATAACCAGGGCCTGAGGATGTAAACTAAATTGATTGCTATAAGAAAAAGGCATTCTGAAAGGAAAATGGTGTAGTAGAAAATAACCCAATCTCCAATTATAACCAACTGTCATGCCAAAGACATCGTGCAGACCCAGCATCACAAATATCTTGGTGGGGTCCATAAAACATATTCATAAACACCCTCCTTGGTTTCATTTCATCACACAAGCCTTGATTCTGGAACATGTTGCTGTTCCCTAAAGGAGTATAGGAGCTACAGAACTTTTTGGAAAAGAAAGATTTCTGAGCTTCTGGAAAATTATTAGCCCATAGGGCAAGGAAATTATCCTGGCTCTTCCTCTCTCTTTGTCTTTCATATCTAATCAGTCACCAAGCCCTGCAGATCCCAAGTCTTACTTGCATCTGTTCCCTTTACTCCACCTCCACTGCTTCTGTTTTCATTGCTACATTTGGGTTCCTACCCATAGACATCTAGAAAGCTATCCATCTTCCAGTCTTGCCCCTTTCCAATCCATTCACCATACTTCTATTAATGAACTGATGATCTTTGTAAAACACAAGTCTTATTATGTCAATTCCCACTTCAAAACACTCAGTAATTTCCCACTAAATGTATTTAGGAGGAAGTTTAGTCTCTTTATCTTAACATACAAGGGTTAGCACAACTTGGCCCAGATGTTGTAGGCAAATGTATTTTGTTTGGCAACATAGTATTTTAAAACATTTGGGAAAATTCACATAAAAATCTATATGTTAGCCTTCTCTCAAAAAAAAAAAAATCTGACAACATTTGGGTCTTCACAGTGGCATCATCAGGCTACAGTAAGGAAGAATTGCCCATTTGGACACTGTACTCTGGTTTGTCACAGGCTCTACTCTCCCAATTATATTTTACGGGCCCGTTTTACCCACTGACCTCATCTCCTTAGCTGCTACAACTGTTTTTATTTGTGACCTGTGGATACCCTCATATCATTCCCTATTACTTCTTTCCACATATACTTAATTTACTGAACCATTTGCAGTTCCTGCGGTAGGTACTATAGCTTCAGGATTGTGTGATCTTATAAATATTGTTCCCGCCCTTTAGAACATTCTGCTTTTCCCCTAACCCATCCTTTACCTGTCTAACAACTTTTCCTTCAAGACTCAGTAGAAGGGCTCCATCTCTAACTTTCCCTTAGTTTCCAGGTTCATTACTTTGCCCCTTCTCTGTAATTTTTAGCTTTATAATCTGATTTTTATTGCCCCCCTCCATACCCTATGTCTGCCCATTCACAGTACCTATTGTACTGTGTTATAGATAATGATTAACATATTTTCCATGCTAGATGATAAATCCTTGATGGATTTGCGTTTCTATTGCTTAGCATGAGGTCTGCTATTTAAGAAGAGCCGAATAAATATTTGTTAAGTGAATGCTGTTAAAAAAAAAGTTTGTTTAGAGGTAATAGGCAAAACTAGGCCATAAAAGGGACAGGGGGAAGGGAGCTTTGAAGAACAGCAGGTAAGACTAAGAAGCCAGAAAACTTTGGGTTTTATTATCAAGAACAGTTGTGAGGATTCAAGATAATGCTTGGAAAAGTACCTTACAGAGTGTTTGGCACTTTGTAGGTATTTTATAGGCACTTTATTAGGGATTCAGAAAAGATGACTTGTATTGCTGTTGCCATTATGTTGTCATTATGATTAGAGCCAATCATCACACAGACTGTCACATAATCTTCCTTCTACTAGCTTTTTACAAGCACTATGCTTTACCATTTCTTTGCCAATGTTTACCTCATTCTAAATAATTCAACCAAAAGGCCAAGCTTCTTTTGCATACCTGCCGATCTGTTCTCTACTTTATTCTCTCTCCTATCCCTGATTCCTATGTTGCAAAGCATCAGAGAAGTCCAACAGAACTTCACTGAACTTAGCCGATAAAACAACTCTTCCAGTCTTTTTTGCAATAGAAAATATACCACCTATTCTAATATCTCATACCTCTCCCTCCAGGCAGAATCTTCTATCTCCTGAGGCTTTCCTCCAAATCTTTGAAACTCTGGCAGTAATCATTTAATGAGGGCCTAGTTGGATCTTCACTTTTCCTGTCTCTTCAGTAGAAATTAAAGTATTTTATTTATTTATTTTTAAAGGTTATTTATTTATTTATTCATGAGAGACACAGAGAGAGAGGCAGAGAGAGAAGCAGGCTCCACTCAGGGAGCCTGATGAGGGACTCGATTTCAGGACTCCAGGATCACGCCCTGAGCTGAAGGCGTTGCTAAACCGCTGAGCTACCCAGACTGCCCTAAAGTATTTTATTTACTCCACACATGACCTGCAGTAATAATTGAGCTCTTTCATGCCTGTCTCTAATGGCCTCTGGTGATAACTTAACAACCAAAAGATAAGAAACTACTGAAGCATGCTTCATTTTTCTTAAAAAATATTGGGATGCCTCGGTGGCTCAGCGGTTGAGTGTCTGCCTTTGGCCCAGAGCATGATGCCGGAGACCCGGGATTGAGCCCCACATCGGGCTCCCTGCACGGAGCCTGCTTCTCTCTTTGCCTGTGTCTCTGCCTTTCTCTCTGTGTATCTTTCATGAATAAATAAATAAAATCTTTTTAAAAAATGCTCATATTATTTCTATATGTTTGTTCTGATAACAGTTTGATTATAAATTATATCATCCAGTTTCACTACAAATATTGTTCACAATTTTAAAATACTTATCAACTTGACCATGTTCTAAAAGTTCCCTAAGGCAAAGAACAATTACGTTTTATTTTTGAAATGTTGTAAATTATAAAAATAACTTATTTCATAATGCTTACAGAATCTCTTAAAATTATTTGGATATCAGGCCTACATAAATTTGACAGAAATAGAATAAATATATTTTTCCTTCAAGAGTCATCTTTAGGGGCACCTGGGTAGCTCAGTGAGTTAAACATCTGCCTTCGGCTTGGGTCATCATCCAGGGTCATGGGATAGAGCCCTGTGTTGGGTTCCCTGCTCAGCAGGGAGCCTGATTCTCCCTCTCCTCCATGCTCATGCTCTCTCTCACTATCTCTGTCTCTCTCTCTCAAATAAATAAATAAATATTTTTTAAGTGATCTTTATGTAGAAAACCCAAAAGAGGGATCCCTGGGTGGCGCAGCGGTTTGGCGCCTGCCTTTGGCCCAGGGCGCGATCCTGGAGACCTGGGATCGAATCCCATATCAGGCTCCCGGTGCATGGAGCCTGCTTCTCCCTCTGCCTGTGTCTCTGCCTCTCTCTCTCTCTCTCTCTCTCTCTCTCTCTCTGTGACTATCATAAATAAATTAAAAAAAAAAAAGAAAGAAAACCCAAAAGATTCCACTGAAAAATTGCTATAACAGGTACAGGAATTCAACAAAGTCATAGGATATAAAGTCAATGCACAGAAGTCAGTTGCATTTCTAGACACTGACAATGAAGCAGAAAAAAGAGGAATCAAGGAATTTATTCCATTTACAACTATACCAAAAACCATAAGATACATAGGAATAAACCTAACCAAAGTGGTAAAGGAACTGTACTCTGAAGACTATAGAACACTTATGAAAGAAATTGAAGAAGACACAATGAAATGGGAAAGCATTCCATGCTCATGTATTGGAAGAACAAATATTGTTAAAATGTCTATGGTACTCAGGCTCCTGGGTAGCTCGGTCGGTTAAGCAACTGCTTTTGGCTCATGTCATGATCTTAGTGTCCTAGGATTGAGCCCTGCAGCAGGCTCTCTGAGTCTGCTTCTCCATCTGCCCCTTCCCCTACTCATGCTCGTGTTTGTGCTCTCTCTCAAATAAATAAAATCTTTAAAACTATACAAAACAAAAAAATCTCTATGCTACTCAAAGCAGTCTACATATTCAATGGAATTCCTATCAAAATACCACCAACATTTTTCACATAGCTGGAACAAACAATCCTAAAATGTGTATGGAACCAGAAAAGACTCCAAAAAGCTAAAGGAATGTTGAAAAAGAAAACCAAAGCTGGAGGCATCACAATTCCAGACTTCAAGCTGTATTACAAAGGTGTAGTCATCAAGACAGTATGGTACTGGCACAAAAACAGACACATAGATTGATGGAACAGAATAGAGAACCCAGAAATGGACCCTCAACTCTACAGTCAACTAATCTTCAACAAAGCATGAAAGAATAGCCAAAGGAAAAAAGACAGTCTCTTCAACAAATGGTATTGGGCAGCCACACGCAGAAGAATGAAACCAGACCACTTTCTTATACCATACACAAAAATAAACTCAAAATAGATGAAAGACTTAAATGTGAGACAAGAATCCATCAAATTCCTAGAGGAGAATGCAGGCAGCAACCTCTATGACCTCAGCCACACCAACCTCTTGCTAGAGATGTATTCAAAGGCAAGGGAAACAAAAGCTACAATGAATTGTTAGGACTTCAAGATAAAAAGCTTTTGTACAGCAAAGGAAACAATAAACAAAACTAAAAGGCAACCTATGGAACGGGAGAAGATTTTTGCAAATGTCTTATCAGATAAGGGCTAGTCCAAAGTCTATAATGAATTTACCAAACTCAACACTCCAAAAAACAAAACATCCAGTGAAGAAATGGACATAATGGCTAAAATTAACAACTCAGGAAACAATAGATGTTCGTGAGGTTGCGGAGAAAGGGCAACCCTCTTACACAGTTGGTGGGAGTGCAAATTGGTGCAACCATTCTAGAAAACAGTATGGAAATAAATTAAAAAGAAAAAAATAAAACAGTATGGAGGCTCCTCAAAAAGTTAAAAATAAAGCTACCCTATGACTCAGTAATTGCATTACTAGGTATTTATCCAAAGGATACAAACATAGTGATTCAAAAGGGCACATGTACCCTAATGTTTGTAGCAGCAATTTCCACAATTGCCCAAATATAGAAAGAGCCCAGATGTCCATTGACAGATGAATGGATAAAGAAGAAGTGGTATATATATAGTATAAGAAGTGGTGTGTGTGTGTGTGTGTGTGTGTATATATATATTATGGATTATTCTTGGCCATCAAAAAATGAAATCTGACCATTTGCAATGATGCGAATAGAACTAGAGGGTATTATGCTAAGCGAAATAAGTTAGTCAAAGACAAATACCGTATGATTTCATTCATATGTGGAATTTAAGAAACAAAACAGATGAACATAGGAGAAGGGAGGGAAAAATAAAATAAGAGGAAAACAGAAAGGGAAGCAAACCATAGAGACTCTTACCTTTAGGGAACAAACTAAGGGTTCCTGGAGGGGAGGTAGGTGGTAAGGTAGGTGGTGAGGTATGGTAACTGGGTGATGGGCATTAAAGAGGGCACTTGAAGTAATAAGACCTTGGTGTTGTATGCAAGTGAGGGATCACTGAATTCGACCTCTGAAATTAATAATACAGTATATGTTAATTAAATCGAATTGAAATATAAAATGTTTTAAAAGAGCAATCTTTAAATATACTGTAAATGTAGAGTAAGATATTTGAAAGAACTATAATGCATGTACACAAAAATGAAAGAAGAAAAGGGATTCTTCTACACATTAGAGTTAGTTCATCAGGTTCTAGGATGCCTCCTTGACTCTCTGACCACTCTTGACAACCTGATCTCCTAAGAAGCCAAGAGGTACTACAGAGAATCAGGGAAATGGACTATAGCAGGGAATTTGTGTTTAGTGGAAATCCTCATGGCTTCAGGTCTCTTATTTTTGGTCTTCAGAATCTAATCAACTTCATAGGACATCTAATGCATATACATATATGCCATCTATAGATAACATATGCAAATTTGACAATTTCTCTAGAAACTATCCTAGTTAGTGGAAGATCACATTAACAGTTGAAAGTAGAACATCTTATCAGCAGCATATGTTTTTATTTTATTCATGGATTATTAAAAACTCTAAAAATGTTGGTATGAAATACAGATGATTTGAGATTCTCTTTGTCTCTATAAATTGAATGGGCAAAAAGATTTATGAAACCACAGTGATAGGTATGAATAATGAAACAGAGAGGAAATGGCTAAAAAGTAT
Organism: Canis lupus dingo; assembly: GCF_003254725.2. Taxonomy (NCBI): domain Eukaryota; kingdom Metazoa; phylum Chordata; class Mammalia; order Carnivora; family Canidae; genus Canis; species Canis lupus. Next base: position 57,199,233 of record NC_064248.1, on the reverse strand, counting down.
ACCCTTATTCATTTATATTGAAATTATGATTTTTTATATTAAAGTAACTGGTGACTTACATAGTCCTAGAATTAAAAGCAAAGATCCTTTTTGATCTTGGACTCTTGGGAGATTTTGTTGATTTCATTACATCAGGAAAAGTCTTGATAACTAAGTATTTTGGTGTCTCTAGCTTAGCTGCAAATGGGAATATTTTAACAGGCTTATACATGCTAGAAAGAGGGTGACCACATAATTTATTGTCTAAGCCATGACAGTTTTGAGAAAGGGGCGCTAATCAGATGGCACATTAGAAAATGAAGCATAAACTAAAATGTTCCAGGAAACCTGTATGCTCCTCCTAGTGGAGCTAGAGACAAATCCCTTCTCCAATTCAATCTTCTGTAGACATTTCTCAATTTCAGCCTGTCCCACCAAATGGCACTAAGGTAGTATTGAGGGAGAAGTGCAGTTTTCATCCTTATCCTAATTTCCCCCCAATTCAAAGAGGCTGGCTCCATCTTCTCTTTGAGAGATTTCTGCATCAGTAACATTTAGAACTGCCTGTATGTCCAGCATCAATAAATCAAAAAGAATATCAAAATTACATACAACATATCTGTCAACTAAAGAAAAGATAAAAGATTTTGAAAGACTAAAGACAAAAGAGATTGTAGGTTATCATCTGATGACTCTGTTTAAAGTGTGGTGGCATAATATCTATGAAGTATTAATAGATTATTTTTCTTTGACACTTTCTCATCTTTTAGCATTCCCCTCCTTCATTGCCTCAGGGAAGGGGTGTTACAAAGAAAGCAGATTTTAAAAGAGCCTCTTCCTAGTTTTTGAGTTTCAAACCTAGGCCCTGAGGGAAACTGAACAGACTCCGGTATTTTTTCAGAAAAAAAGAAAAAGAAGAAAGGAAACAAAAATAAGAACCTGGCTTCAATCCTGGAAGGTAGAAGAGAGGAGATTCTGTAGAGGAAAGCGGTAAGAGTATAAAAGCTTGGGGTCCTTCATAAAAGGGCGTCTGTACTTCCTCACTTGGGTTGGCGTCTGCACTTCCTCCTTTGGGTTGAATTGAGACCTGAGGAGATCTACAGAAATTCTGGAGAGGTTTTGGAGAGACAAGAACAGATGAAGTCCTGCAGGTGACAAGACCCTGGAACCAGGACCTTGGACAGTCTCATCCACATGCCATAATGTGCTGCAAATCATGGAATGCCTTCTATGTGCTCAAGAGGTCACAGAAGTGACAAATGACCCAAACAATTTACAGAGCTTTCTATGGCCCAGCAGGTCATGGGAGCACCTCACTGAGAAGCAGAATAATTGCTACTGCCCTAGAGGAGGGACCTGAATCCAAAGGGCTTTAAAAATGAGCTTGAGAAGTAAATCAACATATAGCTGGCATAGATCACAGATTGAGGATCCAAGGAGGTGATGGTAGTCCCAAAGGATATCAGTTTGGCCAGATGACATCAAGGATCTAATGTCTAACCCCAACCTCACACCCTAGAACTAGAACATAAGTACAACCTTAGGAAAAGGGAGGAGAAACCCCAATTTAACTGAAATTACATTTTTGCCATCCAAGAAGAAGACTCAAAACAGAACTTAAATTGAGCTAACAAGAAAGACATTTATATTTCTTGTATATCTGTATTTGTGGATGAGATTTGAACCCACTACCTATAGGGAAGGACATGCAAGATCACAGAATCATAGTACAATCTGCTCAAAAAGATCAATGGAAGAAGAATATAAACCAGAACAACTTTGAATCTAGACCTCCTTTACTCACCCAGTGAATTCAAATAGCTCCCCTGCCCCTTCACTCCTTTTGTTTTTAAAATTTATTTATTTATTTCAGAGAGAGAACACACACGACCACAGGCAAGGAAAGGGGCAGAAGGAGAGGGAAAAAGACAATCGTCAAGCAGACTCCTCGCTGGCATGGAACCAGACACAGGGTTCCATCCCAGGACCTGGATATCATGACCTGAGCCGAAACCAAGGCCAATCGCTTAAGTGACTGAGCCACCCAGGCACCCTTCTTCCACTCCTTTTAAAGCCACTTTAATACACTTAATATACTCTGTTAGCATGTCCTTTACATTCCACTTCCTTGACATCATCCCCTTCTTTCTATTCCCACGGCCACCTCCTTAACCCTCATCATTTCTCTTTTGCACCAATATATTAATAACAACAACAACTACTACAAGCTAACATTTATTTAGGTCTGATTGTGTGGCAGGTATTGTACTGTGTGCTGTACCTCTATTACTTCTTTTAACTGTTGCATCAATCTTATGAAGTAGGTACCATCTTCACCTCCATTTCACAGATGAGAAAACTGAGGCACAAAGAAGTAAATTATCACTAGCTATACAACTAGAAAATGATGAAGCCAGGCAGTCTGGGCCCAGGTTTAAATCACTGCACCACACCCCTCCCTTTTGTTTCCTCACTGTCCCTGCATCTGTGTTTCTCCCCGCCATGCTACTACCCATGTAATCTTTCCAAACCATAAATCTGAACTGAGTATATATTAAATAAAATCTTTTAATGGCTACCCATCACCTCTATTTATTTTTTTAAAGATTTTTATTTATTTATCCATGAGAGACACACAGAGAGGCAGAGACATAGGCAGAAGGAGAAGCAGGCTTCCTGCAGGAAGCCCGATGCGGGACTCCATCCCAGGACACCAGGATCAAAACCTAAGCCCAAAGCAGATGCTCAACCATTGAGCCACCCAAATGCTCCAATCTACCCATCACTTTTAGCATAAAATTTAAACTTTTTGGAAAAATGTACAAGAGCTGAATGATTCCGCTCCTGCCTACTTGTCCACTCCATCCCACAGACATGTTTCCCTGCCAGTATAAAACTAGTGAGTTATTCCCTGCCCCAAATGAATGGACAAGACACTTCCCAAACACATACCCCAGTTCTTATTTGTTCCTTTAAAGAATCCACTTATGTGCTTCCTGGTTTTAGAAGAACCTTTTTAGCATCCTATTCTAAACATATAGTTTTAAATTCTAATCAGTAACTTTTTTCTCTGATCAGTGATTTTGTTTGCTCCCTGCACTAAAATCAAGTCTATATTTTTATTGTTTGAATTGGGTCAGAATGTAGTAGGTACCCAATACAATTACCAAGTGAAGTAATTGATCCAAATATCTTTCATATTCTCAACTTTTCTGCGTATTTCCAATAATAATGTCACAAATATAAATTGTGCAACTGCTAATTGCCAGGCACTTTGACACATACTTTCAAATTCAATTTTCCCAGCCAAAGCATAAGATAGATGTTATCACTACAGTTTCAAAGATGAAGTAAACAGAGCAGCTGGGTGGCTCAGTGGTTGAACATCTGCCTTTGGCTCAGGTAGTGGTCCTGGGGCCCTGGGGTCCTGAGATCGAGCCCTGCATCAGGTTCCCTGCAGCGAGCCTGCCTCTCTGTGTGTCTCTCATAAAGAAATAAAATCTTAAAAAAAAGAGAAATAAAACTAAAGCTAAGAAGTGCATACAGAATAGGATGCAAGGGGCACCTGGCTGGCTCAGTTGGTGGAGCATGAGACTCTTGGTCTCAGGGTTGTGAATTTGAGCCCCACGTTGGGCACAGAGATTACTTAAAAAAAAAAAAAAAAGAATAGAATGTAATAATAACAAAATACTTGCAGGATTGTTTGAGAATTAAAGATAACACAAGTAAGTACCAAGCACCAGATCCTGAACATAGGAGCAACTCAATGACTGGTAATCCTTGGAATTTTTTATCAGTAGTAAGCGCCAGGGTTTATTAGTGTCTCCTAATTATATGTCAGTGCTGCTCTAGATCTACCACAGCTGCTCAAACTCAAAATAAATGGCTCATCTTCCTTTCCTAACGCTATTGGCTATTACTTCCTTTCCTTGGTGTTCATTCTAATCCTTGGTGCTATCCTTGGTTCCCACAAGGTCCACATGTCTAATTTCTAGAGATCATTCCACAAAATGAGACACAGCTCCCCTCTAGAGACTTCTTGACCTCGCTTTGGGGAATACATTCTTACATTTTTCCCAGCATTTGAAAACAATTTCCGCCCTGGCTTTAAAAAACTGAATGCTGCCCGCTTCTTGTCATTTGGGAGTTGATGAGTTGCAGCCTTGCCTAAGCACAGTCAAGCGAGCACAGCTAGGGAGTGCTGGGAGAGAACCAGATGGCTCTTCTCAGATGAGCCACGCAAGACTCCCCCAAATGTCGGTTTCATTTTCCAGCCCCTTTCACTAGCACCTGGAAATGCTCATGCTCTGTAATGCTAATAGGGTACCATACAATATTTACTTCCCATTGAGGAGTGGGGTTGGCTCTGGCCACCACAAATGAGCCATCCCTTCTAGCTTGCCCATCCCAACCATGCCCAACTCCAACTGCCTGAGCCCCCCACACACACACTCCCCAGAGATTATGGTGAGAAGAGACATGGGGACATAAAAAGAATGCAAAGAAAAACCATGAGGGATCCCACACCAGCTCATACTTACTTAGAAAAAAGGATCTAAATTTGAAGATCCAAGTGTTAGAGGAATGCACCGCAAAACCAACTAGTTCACTGGTGATTAAATTTCTTTGCATGTGGGGCGAATTCAGGAAAAATGCAAATGTTTACAGGTGTGGCAGGAATGCATGTTTGCAATTTAACTTTTTTTTTTTTTAACCCTGTTTCCTTATAGGTCATAACCTTCTCTTCACTCAATGGCAGATAGAATATGAGGCATGCATCGCCTCAAAGAAAAGATGACACAGCAGGCCATAGATAATAATTCTTGGTTTATGAGTTTCAAAAGCCTAGATCTAAGCTTAATAATAATATTACATCAAACTAAGCGCTTTACATGTATTTTCTTATTCAATCTCCACAATAATCCTATTACATGATATAGACAGAATAATGGCCCCTCCAAGATCTCCATGCCCTAATCCCCAAAACCCATGAATCTGTTAATGCAGATGAGACATAGTTAAGGATTTTGAGATGGGGAAATTAGCCTGGATTATCCAGGTGGATCCAATGTAATCACAAGGGTTCTTTATAAGAGGGAGGCAGAAGAGTCACAGTCAAAAAAGATGTGATGGTAGAAGCGGGAGGGTTAGGGGGAGAAGGGGAGGAGGAAGTTCGGGCAATCGCTCATATCAGCCAGGATCAAGGAATGTTTGATTATTTTTCTGATTTGACAAGGTTCATATTTTGTCCTGACCTAAGTATGGAGGGGTCCCATTTTTGCCTTGATCCATCCCAGTTGCAGAGTAGACTTGATTGATGTTGCTATTTTGTGAAATTGTTTATGTTCAACAGAGAAACAGTAATGCCTGGCCAATAGCACCAGGCTAGCTCTCAGATCAGGGGCCACTTTTTTCTTTCTCATTTTTCATATAGTTTGTATAATCACCCATTTGATGTTTCATTCTTTATTCTTCTGTCGGACATACAAGTTGTTTCCAGATTTTCTGTAAAATTGTAAATTTAGGCCTCAAATTGACTTAAACAATAAAGGAGTTTGGTTCTTGTGATTCACATCAAAAAAATGAAAGACGTCACAGATTAGAAGATATTTGCAAATAAAATGAGAATACATAAAGAGCTCTCAAAATACATAAAGAGCTCTCAAAACTCAATTTAAAAAACCCTAATATTTATTTATTTATTTTTAAAGATTTTATTGATTTATTTATGAGAGACAGAGAGACACAGGCAGAGGAACTCCATTCTAGGATCCCAGGATCACAACCTGAGCCAAAGGCAGATGCTCAACCACTGAGCCACCCAGGTGCCCTGCTCTGACGATTTTCTTACAAGAATCTTAGAAGTAGAATTACCTTGGGGGGGGGAAAGGTACGAAAAATTTTAAGACTTAATGTCCTAGGAAAAAAGAAAAGAACAGCACACCAAAGGGGTAATTGAGAGTTTAGTAAAGGACAGTTTTCAAAGGAGTGAGAATTAGGGGCTGATGGAACCACTGGGGACCAACAACAGAAGGGTGGGCTGAGGGCTAGGGAAGCCTCTGTGTTTTCTAGACCTGAAGGGTGAATATAGAGCTGTTCTTGGAAAGTGGTAAGAGTAAAACCTGTGGAAGAGGAACTCTGGGGGTGGGGGTGTAGGCCTTGGGTAGGGAACACAGTCCCATCCACCTGGGGCCCAGCAGGGAGGGAGCTGGATAAATAAAACCTCAACCTCTCTCCTGGTGCTCCTTCTCTCCTGCCTTCCAGTTACCCAGCCTCACCCGGACTCCACTAGGTAATGTGGCCCAGTCAGTAAGGATCAGGGTCCCAGGGCAGAGAACAGAATGAGAAGGGCAGAGTTTGGATGTAGAGAAAATATCCAAGATGATAATTCACACTAAATTGCTTTCCACAAAGCTACTATTGTGTATAAATATAAATAATATAAATATAAAAATAAATATAAATATAAATAATAAATATAAATAATTTATATAAATATAAATATAAATAATATAAAAAATAATTTATATAAATATAAATATAAATATAAATCTTTTTTAAAAGATTTTATTTATTCATGTGAAAAAAGGCAGAGGGGAGCAGAGACATAGGCAGAGGGAGAAGCAGGCTCCAAGCAGGGAGCTCGATGCGGGACTCAGGACTTGATCCCAAGACCCTGAGATCATGCCCTGAGCCGAAGGCAGATGCTCAACCACTGAGCCACCCAGGCATCCCCACAAAGCTACTATTTAAAAATGGGTATTTGCCTTTCTTAAAATATTCCTGGGAGGTGATTAATTAGGGACTTCCATGGCCTCTAAGAAACAACCTCCTATCCTACCTTTGCCCCCAGATTGTTTGCAAAATATGTTTGATATCATCCTACAACTGAAGTTTTCTGAAAGGCAGGACAGCAGAGCATCTGGCAGAGCCAACAGGGAATGGTTTTTTAAAGGAGTGTGTTCCAGTGTGCTCCAGTGCCTCAAACCACCTTAAGTCAAAAGAAAGTCCAGATGCTCTGTTTCTCTAGGCTCCTTACGCTCTCAAATGCATAAGCCAAACAGTTCTGTGTGAATAAAAATATATAATATCAGGGCACCTGGCTGGCTCAGTCAGAAGAGCATTCAACTCTCTCTATCCTGGGTTTGTGAGTTGGAGCCCCATGTTGGGTGTAGAGATTACTAAAAAAGTAAACTTAAGATATATATATACATATATAGTCATATATAGTATCAGTCTTCTTGGTTTATCTTTAAACACAGGGCGGGGGAGTGCCCTAGAATAAAAAAAGATGGGACATTCTTCCTGAGAATAAGCCATATTAGGAAAGAGGAAAGCAAATGAGAAAAAGATAGTGACTTCCATGCAAAACAGGAATTCCTTTAATTTCCAAGGTTTGATGCTATTATAAAGTTATATTGTTGGGTCTTTTAAATTTTTTTTTTTTTAAGATTTCATTTATTCATGAGAGATACAGAGACACAGGCAGAGGGAGAAGCAGGCTCCATGCAGGGAGCCCGATGCGGGACTCGATCCCAGGTCTCCAGGATCAGGCCCTGGGCTGAAGGCAGAGCTAACTCACTGAGCCACCTGGGCTGCCTCTTGTTGTTGGTTTTTATTGGAGTAACAGAGAACACAATTGAAACAATGACCTTCTCTAGGTTTGTCTGGTTGTATCTGCAAATGGCTTAGGCCAAATTATATAAAATGTGAGCCATGGAGTCTACAGATAGAGAATAAATCCTATATAAGGCAGGGTTTCTCAAACTTCAATGTACATGGGAATCATGTAGGATCATTTAAAAATGCAGATTCTGAGGGGCACCTGGTTGGCCCAGTTGGTTAAGCATCTGCCTTCAGATGGCTCAGGGCATGATCTCAGGGTCCTGGGATCGAGCCCCCTCGTTGGGCTCCCAGCTCAGCGAGGAGCCTGCTTCTCCCTTTCCCTCTGCCCCTCACCTCATGCTCTCTATTGCTCTCTCTCTCAAATAAATAAATAAAATCTTAAAAAAAAATGAAAATGCAGATTCTAATTCAATAGGTCTGAGGTAGGGCTTGAGATCCTGCCTTTGCACCAATTCCCAAGCAGTGCTAATACTGCTGGTTGATGAGCATACACTGACTAGGAAGACTATAAAACCGGGGTGCAAACTGAAAGTTCAAGCCAGCAGCAGATGTGTGATGTGTACAACATAACATGTTGGGTTCTAGTGGGAACTGTGGTGAACTGGGGCATGCATTCTCTGCCTTCAAGCATTCAAACAGCAATATTGTGCTCTCCCAACAAAAGCAAGCCTGCCTCTGAATTCCACCCCACCAGTGTTCAGCTGGTACAAAAAGGAAAAGGCAGGCAGGTGCACCTGGCCTAGTGGCAAAACCTGAATAATAAACAGGAGGCCTAATTCTTGCTCAGAATTTTTTCAGTTTAGCCTCAGCATGGACTCAGGTCTATATTATGAAGAGCAGACACTTTATCATTGTATGGAGCTGTTGCACTTAAAACTTTCTAAAAGATATTTGGGCACAGGTGGTATACCTCTGCTCTCTCTCTGATAGTAAAACACAAAAAGGTCAGAGCAGCATTCTCCCCTAATTGCAGTTAGGAGTTATTTTGGCACTTTGAAAGTTCCCCTGAAGTCACAGAGGTGGCAGTTTCAAGTAGATGCAGTGGTTCCCAATGGAAGTAGCAGCCGTGGTGCCAGAAAGGTGATGCCTACAGGAAGGGGGCTGAGGTAGGAGGGAGAAAAGCCACATAGTAACTAAAATTTGTTCATGAGAACCCCGGAGGATACCCAGAAATAACAGGATGGGGTGAGGATGGGGGTTTCTAGGAGCTAGGAACCTACATTGGTAGGTGGGACAAGACTTAGCAAAACACAGGTTCCATTAAGATCACTAGAAAACATTTCATTTGTCTTATGTGATCATTTGTACCCCTATTGTTTTATATTCCATCTTTATTCCCATCTTTTAAAACAGGCTACACCAGCACAATTCAATAGAGATATAATGTGGGTCACATATGTAATTTTAAATGTTCTAGAAGCTATGCTTAAAAAAGTAAAAAGGGCACCTGGATGGCTCAATGGATTAAGTGCCTGACTTAGTTTCAGCTCAGGTCATGATCTCGAAATTGTGAAATCAATCCCCCCTTCAGGCTCTGAACTGGGCCTGGAGCCTGATTATGATTATCTCTCTCCCTCTCCCTCTGTCCCTCCCCTCCCCCAAATAAAATAAAAAATAAATAAAATAAA